>NC_042622.1:76996033-77157086 GCF_901001135.1 Rhinatrema bivittatum | reverse complement strand
GCGGCATGGCTTTTGAAAGGCGTCATCTGAAGAGCAAAGGCTATTCTGATGCGGTGGTTTCTACTTTGTTGAGATCGCGTAAGAAGTCAACTTCATTGGCGTACATACGCGTGTGGAAGGTTTTTGAATCGTGGTGCGTTGAGTGTTCAATTCACACTACCCGGGCATCCATTTCAGCTATTTTTGCTTTTCTGCAGGATGGTCTAGCAAAAGGTCTATCCTGTGGTTTTCTGAGGGTGCAGGTAGCGGCTCTTGGTTGGTTTCGGGGGTCTCTCGAAGGAAGGCCCCTGGCGGCACATCCCGATGTAAACCGTTTTCTGAAGGGGGCGTCTCGGCTGCGTCCGCCCTTGAAGTTTCTGTGCCTCTCCTGGAATCTGAATGTGGTTCTCAAGGTTCTGTGTGCTCCTCCTTTCGAGCCTCTAAAAAGGGCAACCCTTAAAGAACTTACTTTAAAGCAGGGGTCAGGAACCTTTTTGGCTGAGAGAGCCATAAACGCCAAATATTTTAAAATGTAATTCCGTGAGAGCCATACAATATGTTTAAAACTAAATACAAGTAAATGTGTGCATTTTATGTAAGATCACACTTTTAAAGTACCATAAGTCTCTGAAAATATTACACCAGGCCTTAAGACACCAATACATCTCCTATTAGGAAAACGGACCAAGTCAGGCTGCTATAGAGTCCTACACAGAAACTACATGCCAGCAGAAAACCTCACCTGAATCACGTGCTGTCCCTCACCTAACATAGAATAAAGAGACCAAAACGCAGAACAAGAAGCATGCAGAAAAAACTGAATTGGAAACTGCAACAAGCCAGAGTCTCTGTATGCAGTGTAACAAAGGAAAAAAGAAACATCACCCATCCTTATAAAACAAATCAAGAAATATAAAATCATCAGCAGTAAAACTGTACTAACAAAAAGAACATATTTCGAAACAGCTGATGGGTGGAATATCCAACAATTAAAAACTCATATAAAACATTTCCAGATACCAACAAAATATTTCAAAATAGCAGACACAAAGACCCAGTAATGAAAAATAATAAGGATACAAAAATTTTTTTGCTCTGCATACCTGGGAACGTTTGATATCCAGGTGTCCTGAGATTGTTCTGAATTAGCAGGAGGCGGGGTGGTTTGCTTGGAACTTTCTCCTCTCTCAGTCACATACCAGCGCTCTCTCTCACACTGGCTCTCAATGACACACCTATTACACACATGCTCTCAGTACTCACATTACACATGTTTTTTCTCTCTCACTTATATAGGCTCTTAATTATGCATTTACACACATGCTGTCTATCTTTTCACGCTTACACACAGACACACAGGTTTTCAATCACATAAATACATGCTGTCTTTTTCTCTCACACACAGACTCTCATTTACATGCTTACAAACATGTCCTCTCTTTCTCTCATTTACACACAGGCTCTCAATCACATACTCACATGCCTCCCTCACCTAAAATCAGCTCTCAATCACACACAGACACACATGGTCTCTCTCTCTCATTTAAACAAAGGCTCTCAATCACATACTCACATGCTCCCTCACCTAAATCAGCTCTCAATCATACATAAGACACACATGGTCTCTCTCTCTCATTTAAACACAGGCTCTCAATCACATACTCACATGCTCCATCACCTAAACCAGCTCTCAATCACACGCAGACACACATGATCTCTCTCTTACTTATACACACAGGCTCTTAATCATACATACACATGATTTCTCTCACACACAAAGGATCTCAATCATACACCCATACTCTTTCACACAAACAGGTTTTCAATCACAAACTTACACATACAGGTTCCCAATGGTAAACTTACATTCTTGCTCTCTCTCTCTCACAGGCAGGCTCTCAATCACAGACATACTCTCTTTCACATATACAGGCTCTCAATCATTCACATACATGCAATCTCTCTCTCACACACACACACACCCACTCACTCACACAGGCCCCCCCCCCCCCCGCGGCCCGGAAGAGGAAGTGGAGCGTATCGGGTGCCTGCGCGGCAAGAAGAGGCCACGCTAGTGCGCTCGGCATCGGCCCGAAGAAAAGAAGACTGCAGCGCTGCTCGGAGGAAAATGAAGAACTTCAACCGCGGCCGATGGGACGCCGCCCTCCGCGAGGGCTGAAAATGAAGAGGTTAGCGTGGGAGGAGGCTGCTGCTGCCGCGAGTTCCCGGGGTGGAGAGAGAGTGAATGAGCGAGCAACACATGCTTGCTCGCTCATTCACTCTCTCTCTCCCCCACCCCGGGAACTCGCGCAGCAGCAGCCTCCTCCCAACGCTAAGCTCTTCATTTTCAGCCTCGCAAAGCGGCGTCCCATCGGCGCGGATGAAGTTCTTCATTTTCCTCCGAGCCGCGCTGCAGTCTTCTTTTCTTCGGGCCGATGCCAAGCGCACTAGCGTGGCCTCTTCTTGCGCGCAGGCACCCGATACGCTCACTTCCTCTTCCGGGCCGCGGGGGGGGGGGGGGCAGGAAAAAGAGAGCACGCCGGTGCCGCTGGACTCCAGCTGTCCTGCCGCGTTCCGCCCGGGCTGACAGCATTTTAAGCCCTGGCGGAGGAGGACCGGGGAGCAGCTGGGTCAGCGGGAAAGTGTGGGCGACACTTGTCTGCGAGCCAGATGCAGCCCTCAAAAGAGCCATAGTCTGGCTCGCGAGGCCATGGTTCCCGACCCCTGGCTTTAAAGACTGTGTTTCCTGGTGGCAATTTCGTCTGCCAGACGAGTGACAGAGCTTCAGGCTTTGTCCTGTAGGGAGCCTTTCTTGCGGATCTCGGAAGCAGGGGTTACGCTGCGCACAGTTCCCTCATTTCTCCCGAAAGTGGTTTCTTCGTTTCACTTGAATCAGTCTGTGGATCTTCCTGCCTTTGGGGATCTTCCGAGGGTGGATCCAGTGTCAAGGGAGCTGAAGAAGTTGGATGGCCGTAGACCTCTTCTCCGGTACTTGGAGGTGACTAATGACTTTCGATTATCGGATCACCTTTTTGTGCTCTGACAGGGTCCAAAAAGGGGTAATATGGCTTCCAAGACCACCATTTCTCGCTGGTTGAAGGAGATCATAGGTTCCTCATATTTACTCTGTGGTAAACCTGTCCTGCAGGGTCTCAAGGCCCATTTGATGCGCTCCCAGGCGGCTTCCTGGGCGGAGTGTATGCAGATTTCTCCGCAGACATGCAACTTGGAAATACTTGCATACTTTTGTGCGTCATTATTGTCTGGATATCCAGGGTTCACGGGAAGGCAATTTCGGAGCAGGCATTTTAAGAGCCGGCCTCTCCGGATCCCATCCCAAGTAATCTCAGCTCTGGTACATCCCAGGAGTCTGGACTGATGTGGTATGTACAGGGAAATGAAAATTAGGTCTTATCTCCGATAATTTTCGTTCCTGTAGTACCAAGGATCAGGCCAGAGTCCCGCCCTCAATAATTTCTCAGTTTTGGAGAGTCCGAAACTGAGATTTGTTAATTGCGAGGATATTGGGGGATTTTCTTTACACAGATCAGTTGCTATATGCTTGGTTCTCTTTTGGGGCAAGGCACTCGGGGTCAGTGAGCCCAGGGTTCTCCGGTTAATGTCCCGGGGGTTTTTAGTTAGTGTTCAGTTCAGGGTTTTCTGCTTTGACATTGTTATACTGACAGGCTATGGTGGCTCCCTGGTATATATGCGGAGCCTGACAAGTTTGGCTCTTGTCTCCACCTGCTGGTGCGGAGAGGCAAAACCCAGGAGTCTGGACTGATCCTTGATACTACAGGAACGAAAATTATCGGAGGTAAGACCTAATTTTTCATTTTTTTTTTTACCTTTACTGTCTGATCTTAGCTTTCTAATCGGTTGGTCACAGGCTTTTTTTTTCCACCTTCCCTTTCTTGTTTTTTTGCCAATTCCTTTTATATTGTCTTTTTTTCTATTTCTTTTCTTTCCATCTGTCTTCTTCCCTGAAGCACACACCCAGGCTCTCACTCTTACATGCTCTCTCTCATACAATCATTCCCCTCGGGCTGCCTGCAATGTGGGATCCGCTGCGGCCCTGCTACCTTGCCTTCGCGGATGACCATAAACACTGTTCTTCTACACACGGCTGATGCTCCTCCTCCATCCTGCCCGTGGAGCTCTGGCAACGTTTTTCTTCTAGGGCCATGCAATCACAAAGGAAGATGAGTACCTGTAGGTTTGGATGTGACCTTTTTCTTCTGGCTGTAGTGACATGAGCTCCACCATGGCCCTGCCAGTCTTCCTGTTGTGTATGTCTGGCACACAGTACCACAGTAGTTCTCTGCTCAGCCGCCAGTGGGATGAGGTCCAAGGGCGGCCGTATGTGCCTCCATGTCTGCCATCGGTGCCGTCTGCCTGGGGGTATTGCCCCCCCCCCTTAGTACGCCACTGCTCATGCCCCCTAATGCTCAGTGCCCTAGCCCCAGCCCTAGTTTGCCTAGTGCTTCCACTGGCCCTGGCTGTATGGAGATAGCAATGGGCTACAAGTCGGTGTGCCCTGAAATATGAGGGAAGTGGAAGAGTGATCTAGTGGTTAGAGCAGTGGGTACACCCCAGGGAAACCTGAGTTTAAATCCCTGTTGCTCCTTGTGACCTGGGACAAGTCACCTTGTTCTCTGTTGCTGCAGGTACAAAATTAGTTTAGAAGCCCCATGAGGATAGGTAAGTACCTGAATGTAATCTACTTTGATGTACCTGTTGAAGTGCCAAAAAGCAGACTATAAAAATCTAAATAAATAATGGTAATGTATAGTCCCTGTAGTATGACGGTAGTGGAATATCCATGCATGGGTGCCCCTGCCCCCACTATGGTGGTAGGAATGTACATGTGCATTCTAAATAGTGCAGTGAAAGCTGGTAATATGTGCTCTGGATTAAGATGACAGTGAAAAGGTATGGGCATAGCAAACAGTAAGAGAGAAACAGACAAACTGTTGAGATTCAAATAACTTTATTGGCATGACAGTTTTACAGATGTTGCCAAGCTAATAGACAAGTAATGCATATTGAAATGAGAACATATTTGTCAGACTGGATCAGACCAAAGGTCCATCAAGCTCAGTTTTCTGTTTCCAACAATAGCCAGTCCAGGTCACAAGTATCTGGCAGGATCCTTAAAGGGCGATAGATTCCATGCTGTTTATCCTATATATAAGCAAGAGATTTCCCTCTGTCCTCCTTAATAACGGTTGTGGACTTGTTCTCCAGGAGTTTGTCAAAACCTTTTTTAAAATCATCTATACTAACAATGTTTACCACATCCTCCAGCAGTGAATTCCAGAGTTTAATTATGCATTGAGTAAAAAAAAAAATATTCTCTCATACTTGTCTTAACGAAAGCGGGAAAGAATGTAGAACATTACATTACAATATAATAATCAAAGTACAAAGTAGGGAACGTACAATGTCGGGGAAGATATTAGGTTTTGGTGCTGATGTATGTTCGTCGTAGAATTTAATTTCAGTACAATGGCGGCGGGAACGTGCTGCGCGCGTGGTACCCAGTAAGACGGAAGCAGATGTAATGTGCCCCGCAGTAAGGTGGTGACCGGAACCGTGTATGCATAGCTGCCCTGCAGTAAGATGGTGGCGGGAATGTTCTTGCCTGCGTGGTATTCTATAAGACGGAAATTGGTGTTATGTGCCCCGCAATAAGATGGCGGTGGGACTATGCATTTGTGTCCGCCCTGCAGTAAGATGGCGGAAGGCCGGCTCGTGGATGTGGGAGGGGGGAGGAAGCGAGCCGGGCCGGTTCCCGCTTGTGCTCGGAGGCGGTGCTAAGCGACGGGCCCCCCGAGCATGGCTCCTCGGTTTCCGGCTCTTCAGGTGCTGCTTTGTCCGTCTCAGTTCGACATAGTGTGCGGTGTGGTGCTCGCAGCTTGAACACTAGGCCAGCACGAGTTCCCAGGATGGAATACCAGGTACAGGGGCTCGGGAAAGGGAAGGAGCACGTTGCATCAGCCACTGCCCGCCCGGGGCACGTGGGCAGAGGAATCCGGGGCTTATCGGATAGGCTAAGGGGAGCAGGGGCGTATTAAAGATGTACACCCAGGGTCTTGAGCAGTATCAGGCCGTGGTCCTACTTGCAGTACTCTTCATCCGAGCCTGTGTGGGTCTCGGACGACTCACCCATCTGCCTCTGGAGAGGAACGGCCGTGGTGTCTATAAAATAATGAGTGGAATGAGTAACGTTAAGCGGTTGTGTACTCTTTCAAAGTGTACAAAGACTAGTGGACACAACGAAGTTACTAGGTGATACATTTATAACTAATAAGGGAAAATGTTTTTACTCAACACGCAATGAAGCTCTGGATTTTGTTGCCAGGGGATGTGGTGTAGCTGCGTTTAAAAAGAGGTTTGGTCAAGTTCTTGGAGGAAAAGTCCATAAATCATTATTAAGGTGGAGTTGCCGAAATCTTCTGCTTATCACTGGGATAAGCAGCATGCAATCTGTCTACCTTGGGGTCCTGTCAGGTACTTGTGACCTGAATTGGCTACTGATGGAAATATGATTCTGGGTTTAATGGACCTTTTGTCTGACTTGGTATGGCAAGTCTTAGTCATTCTATATAAATGTCTAGTGTGTGTGTTATACTGCATGGTATCTTTCTCTCTATATAAGCTCTTAACAGATACATACAAGAGCGGAAACATTTTGGGTGCCAGTTAGCCCTAGGTGCTCAAATTTGCCACCTGCACCCAGGCTTGAGAGTGCTGCTAGGGTTAGGAAATTGTTGCTGCCGTTTCAGAGCTATATTAGAAGAAAGGATGGAAAGGGGGAGTAGATTGAAGTAGAGATGGAAGAAAAGAGAAATGCAGGAGGGGAAGGGGAGAGCACAAAAAATGAAATGTGAACCATTTAAAAAAAAAAAAAAAAAGGGAAACGTTTTTCCCTTTCTGGTAAACATTGCGACTGCTTCCAAAGTTTTCAAACATTTTTCACACTGGGATCTATGCAATAATGTGCGCCCAGACTAGCGCCCGGGTTTACTCGTGGTTGGGCACACAAGAATAGCATCTGATGCAATAAGGAGATTAGCATGGCCAAAATGTGTGCCCTAAAAATGCATATCCGATAGCACCTAACGTATGTAAATTCACACATTAATTATTATCCTCTGATGCACCCAAAGGCTGGGCGTCCGCACATTTTTTAACATAAGGAATTTAACTCTAGCTCTGGAGGTTGAATAAAGTTAACTCACGGTCAAGGGCTTACGAGAAAAAATATGGTCATCTGTATTGAGTTAATGTGTCCTCCTCCTTAGTATCATCCTGACTCTTAAGTTTATTGCTTGTGGTGGAGAAAAATATATGTATATTTGATTTGATCAAAAAGAAGCTCACCTTTCTTATGACCACACAATTTAGATGCCCATAGCAATGGGCACCTGATATAAACTTCAGCATTGAAATCAGCTCAGCAAAATAATGAGAAAGAAAGCATGATCAAAACGGACACTTATATTGAGCGCCTGTTGCAGTTGTGGGCGCCTGATGCAATACATTTTTGAACGCAAGAGATGCACAGTTCTGCTTAGCGTGCCCTTTTTTTTTATACTGCTCCAATTTTCCTCTAATTTAAATACTGCATCAAGCGCACAGGGGATGTGGCTGCGTGTGCGTTAGGAAAGGGGGCGGTCAATATGAGTGCCTGTTTTGAGCGCCTGTCTTATTGCATCGGCCCCACTATGTAAATGTTTCCTGTGTGTGTATTCTACTTTCCATGTTGGTCCTAGAAAAAAACTGAACTCCAATCTTTAAGGTTAGGAAACAAGTCTGCAAATTAACCACCTGCACAAGTTTGCTTCCTCCAGTGCAGGACCATGTAACATCTTCACAAATCACTAACAGGCCGATACAGTGCATGTGGATGCGCGTTTTCGACGCGCTATTACCTTAGGGGTAATAGCGCGTCGAAAACGCGCGTCCAACCTCTCTGAAACTAATAGTGCCCGCAACATGCAAATGCATGTTAATGGCCCTCTATTAGTTCCGCGCGATACAGAAAGTAAAATATGCAGCCAAGCTGCACATTTTACTTTCAGAAATTAGCGCCTACCCAAAGGTAGGCGTTAATTTCTCTTGGCACCGGGAAAGTGTACAGCCTCCGACTTAATATCATGGCGATATTAAGTCTGAGGTCCCAAAAGTTTAAAATAATCAAAAATTAAAAAAAAAATTTAAATTGGCCCATGGCTCGCGCTAGGGAAGCGCTAGTGTCCCTAGCGCCTCTTTTTACCGCGGGCCCTAATTTGAATAAATTATTTTTCTGAATCGCGTGCACAGGGAGAGCGGGCTCTCGTCCGCTCTCCCGCGCCGTTTACTGTATCGGCCTGTAAATTGGCACCTCATCCACTTCACACCTCTCCTACTCGCCTTCAGGTGCTTTCATGTTGCAGTTCCTTATCTCACTCTGCACCTCCTGTTGACCTCCCTTCATGATGTGAACTTTTGTCTGTGCCTTTTTCCTTCATTGCCAGCTCCTTATTCTGCACTTTTCACCTTGCTGCATCGCATGCCTAGAACAGACTTCTTGATTTGGTGCTTCCCTCTTTGGAGATATTCAAATCTTAAAAACCCATCTTTTGGGGGCTGTTTTTAAATATTAACTCTAGGCTATAGTTGATCATAGCATTCTTGATTTTAACCATATTTTCTATAATAAGTACATAGAAGCCTCATAGTTGTCACATTTGTGTGTGTGTGTGTGTGTTGTCTAGATAGTCCTTGCTCTGTGGAGCTTACAATCTCTTTTGTGTGTGTTTTGCACTGCATATGTTTAGCGGCGCTGTAGAAATGAATAGTAGTAATCCTTGGACCATGTGCATGAAAATATATCTGATGAACATTTATTATGGGCGTCCTGATAACCAGGTCTCAAAAGCAGATTGTGAGAAATTGCAGGAGGACCTCTTGGGAGACTGGGCATCCAAGTGACAGATGAAATTTAATGTGGACAAGTGCAAAGTTGTGCACTTTGGAAAAATAATTCAAACTGTGGTTTCACAATGTTAGCTTCCATATTAGAAGTCATCACTCTGGAAAACGATCTAGGTGTCATCATGGACAATATGTTGAAATCCTTGGCTTGGTGTGCTGCGGCGGTCAAATGGTATTAGGAATTATTAGGAAAGGAATGGAGAATATCATTATTCCTCTTTATTTCAGTATTTTCCCAAACTTTTCAAGCCCAAGGCACACCTACATTAACAAAAATGTGTGGCACACCATTCTCCATGGAGCAGGCAGTGCGGACCTAGAGAGGAGTCACAGGAAACACTGAAAGTCCCCTTCAGTCTCTCTTCCAAGTTTTAAAACAAAGAGGAGTATATAACTGGAAACGTTTACAAATATAGGTGTCCTTAACCACCCTATTTATTGTATCAACCCCTTAATCCTCATCAGGAGGTCTCCTGCCAGCTAAGAAACCCCTCAACTGGTCTGGTAAGAAGAAAACCTAGGTATTTTTGGCCAGTTGGATAATGCATTTACAGGGATAGCATAATTTAAAGCTACCTCCTAATGCTAAGGTCTCAGCAATCATAAGTAGGAATTCTTTTCTACGCTGCTGCGTAGACTTAGCTAAGTCTGGGGATACATGAACAAGACCCCCACAAAATAACATTTATATTTTTAAAATAATTCTTCATAATCAGAGAACATCTGTTTCATCAAAAAAGGAGACAAAAAGCACTGCATGATCCATAATTTCTACATTCAAATTTTCTAGGTAATCAGTCAGATTCTGAAAATCTGATCCTTGAGGAGGAAATACTAAAGGTATGCTGCTTCTTTTAGGCAAGAAAAAAAGTTTCTTTATAGCTGGTATCTCTTCCTGAGAAATCTTTAAAACCTCCAATGCATATTTCTTGAAAGATAACAAAGGTATTTCCCCCGATACAATAGGGAAATTTAAAAATCTTAGATTTAAATGTCTCATATAATTTTCAATTGACTCCAACCTTCTTAAAGATGAAATTCTTTCTAAGACCATTGTAGCGTTGGCATTTTGGAGGCTTTTTATATCATCATTCATTTTCTTAATGAATTATCTTGTTCATCAAATTTTTGGTTTGTGTCCCGTTCCAACACCCCTACCTTAGCCGCTATTTCATCCAGCTTCAGGGTTTGATTATCTAGCTTTGAAGACATCCTCACCATGAGTTCCCAGATATTATCGAGAGTAATAACCGCCGGTTTGGTTAATTGCTGGGAGAGGGTTCTTACCCCAAGTCCGGCGACATCGCCCAGCTCTCCCGTTGTTCTAGGAGTGTCTGCTGCCATCCCTCCTCCTTCTCTCGGCACTTCAGACCCTCGAGGTTTTGGAGTACCTCCTGCCTCTCCACCCGTTCAGTCGGCGTCTGGGCCACCCAGTAGATTTCGCCCGATGATGTCATCGGAATGCGCTTCATCTCCTCCTCCGACCATTAGGGGCAATGTTCTCACCGGCATTCTGGGGTCCGGAGGGCTCAATGAAAGTTCCCCAGGAGAGTAAGGCTCTCCTCTAGCCAGCTCTCCAGCGGGGATAGACGCCCTCAATTGTGGTGGTTGGAGGGCGAAATTGGATATCAATCACTGTCCGGCAGCAATGTCCGGGTCGGGTGGAAAGACCTGGACTTTACCTTTTCTCTTGTGAGGCATTATAATAAAGAAATATCGCTATAAAGCTTTTAAGCGAAATCTTTGGTCCGGAGCAAACGACGATACACCCTCTCAGGGTGCCATCTTGTTTTCTCTCACAAATGTACATTTTTTTTTTTTTTTGTAATTTATATTTTATTAATTTCCAAGAATAAGAGTACAAGAGAACATGAGCATAACTCGATTCAGTCATGGAATACATTCCAGCATGAAACATAACAGAACAGGCGTCAATTGGTTCCTCCAAAGACATGTAACCGAGTGTACAACATAACAATCCCTTCACATATCCCACCCCTCCCCTGCCCATCAAGAAGTCCGTAAATATGACTGGTCCGTCTTAAGGCAGAAAAAAACCTATGAAGATCAATCAGTATCGTAGTAATAATCCCGATAGTGCTAAGCATGTGAAATGATAATGACACGAAGTCAAAGTGTACAATACACATTACCCCTGAATACATCACGGTATCATCTCCTGCCCTTGTTAACCCCTACCTGTTAAGGTTATTATTGTAAAGCCTGTTGCTAAGTTATGTTACATTGTGAACCGAGGTGATGTTTTGCAAACGTGCCTCGGTATATAAGAAACCCTAAATAAATAAATAAAATAAATAAATAATATTACCTTACTAGAGTATAGTCTTTTCCCTTGACCAATGCAGCTTATGAAGCATTATCAAAGGATTTTAGAGATCCCATAAAAGTCATCATCTGATTACATCCACTCGAGGCTTCCTGTGGGCGTTTTAGTTGACAGCCGATGTCAATACGGTGGTGCATACACATTTTAAGAATCAGACAAAGTACAAGAAGTCCCATCACAATGCATAACGTGTTTTGCCTGCCTTACCACTGCCAACCCCACAGAAGGAAACACCGGAATGTTCCACCTATGTAATATGCTGAATAAATGGTTTCCAGGTCAAATTGTGCGAGTGGGTTCTATTATGTTTAATGGCAGTTAGGAAATCAAGACGTCTATGTGTTTGTAGCCATGCCGTCACCTCCCCCAGTGTTGGAATGGTGGTGGATTTCCAGTGCTGTGCTAAAGCCAAACGAGCTGCCATTAGAGTATAGAGACAAAGTCGCTGTTGGTGAATATCCACCCCTTCTATAGGTGCATTTAATAAAGCTGAGATAGGAGATATCGTAAGCTGTTTCTGAAATAATTGTCCCAACCACCCAAAGATGGATTGCCAAAATGAATGAATATCTACGCAAGTCCACCATATATGAAAGTAGGATCCCTCCTGGCCACATAATCGCCAACATTGCGAGGAAGTTGATGGATATATGTTATGCAAATGCGCTTGACAAAGGTGCCATCTGTATATCATCTTATAGTTATGTTCCTGAGTCTGGCAGATATCAAACATTTGCTAGCTCTCTGTATTATTACAGTTCTAAGTTCGTGTGGGATCGATTCCCCCAAGTCCCTTTCCCAGTGTGCGAAGTGCATGAAATTGGCATTTCCATTAGAAAGGAGTAGAGAGAGTATAATTTCGACACAACTTTAGTTATAGTGTCAGCTCTAATACAAAAATGCTCAAAAAGGGATCGAGATTCCCTCAATTGTTTAGATTTGCCCAGCAGCTGAATAAAATGATGAACTTGCGCATAAGCTAGATATGTGTTCCTTGGGAGGGTAAATCTGGTTTCCAGCTGACTTAGAGGCTGGATGCTTCCCCCCTGAAGTAAATGCCCAATCGTATTAACGCCCGATGATTGCCATATCTGAAAGGCAGATAACTGATATCCTATTGCAAAATCTTTATTGTGAAAGAGAGCAGATTGATAAAAGTAAGCATGTGGGCCAACCACCCTTGTTTTCAACTGTCCCCAAAGTTTGAGAGTAGTGTCCAAAGACCAGGGGATGCACTTAACAGGCGTCCACGTGGATTTGGGTTGCCAGGGCATCGCCTCCACCGGCATATTACCACACATAAATTGAGCTGCTGCCACCCACTGCTTTGGATTAACATCCCGATGCATATCTATTATAGCTTTTAATTGCGTGGCCCCGTAGTACAAATGTACATTTTAACTCAGAAAGGGGCGATGGAAGCATCCCTGACAGGCTATTCATGCAGCCACATAGCCGATAAATACTGATTTATCTGTCTGTCTGGCAACGGGAGGCAGCTGTCAGATAGTGGTAAAGGTCAGTACTTATCCGGCTATCTGGCGTGGTTCATGCTACTTAGCTGGATAAAGTACTCTACCTCGCTAAGAAGCGGCAACGTGCACCAGATAGCTGGATAACTACTGACTTATGCAGCGTCTGCAAATAAATGGACTAAATAGTATTTTTCTGGGCTAAGTGGCGGCAAACTGCCAGCACTACCTAGAGAATTCCTGACATTTATTTATTTATTTAAAACTTTTCTATACCGTCATTAAGTGATATACCATCACAACGGTTTACAAATAGGCACATAAATAAATTTGGAATAGATTTTACTTTAAATTGAGGGTGCCGAAGTTGTCAGGTACATGATTCAAAATATTATAAGCTATGTGTAGTGAAGTTTCCTTAATAGGCTATCCATATATGCGATATACTGTAATTCTTTAACTTAAAACTAAGTGTGATCAAAATAAAGGTAAGGAATGCATATATGTTATCTGGTGACTTTTGCCTGTGTGTATCAGTCCTTTTCTAGTTTCTTAGTAATACCTATTCCCCATTCTCATTATGAAATGCTTTTTTGAAAAGCCATGTTTTAGGCTTTTTTGAAGATTTTATGGTCTCTTATTAGTCTTATTTCGGATGGCATTGAGTTTCATAATATAGGTCCAGCTAGTGATAATGCTCTTCCCTTACTTGTGTCAGTTTAGCTGTTCTTTACAGAGGGTATGGTTAGTAAGGCTTTATTTGCTGATCTGAGATTCCTTTTGGGGAATATGTAGTCTTAATGCAGTGTTTAACCAATCTGTATTTTCTTCATTGATTAGTTTGTGGACTGTGCAAAGTGTTTTATATTGTGCTTTTTGTTTGATTGGGAGCCAGTTGTAATTCCGCAAGAGTTTTAGTGATGTTGGGTCCCTTCTGCCTTTTCCATAACACTGGAACTTAACACCAGCCTGACCTAGGGGTTACGTTTCTAGTGCTAAGAGAGGTGCCACTGGCCAGATTGCAATCTCTCTGCATGAAGAATTACTGCTAATGCCCTCATTTGCATGGGATTTCCATGTGAAGTCACTAAGCAGTACTCCCGTTTTTAGGAATGCACATTTCTGCGTGCAGAACTCCTTGCTGCTATCAGCACAGCAGTAAGTTTTGTGCCCAGAAAATGTGTGTTTAAATGTAGGCAGAAAGGTGCTATATATGTAAGCGCCATTGCTGGTAGTACTTTGTTGCTAAGAGCAGAGCCCAGGTGCCGGCCTGGTTCTGAGCATCTGGCAATGGTGATTTTTCCATGGCACACAGTGATCGGGTATGAAGGCATACCAGTGTGCCCATAGTACCTTGGTTTTTGAAACCCTGAACCTAGAGTACTGTGTGTAATTTAGAGATCACATCTCAAAAAAGATGTAGTAGAACTAGAAAACATGCAAAGAAGGGTGACCACAAATGATAAAGGGGATGGAAAGGCTAAAGAGTTTAGGAGAAGAGATGGCTGAGGGGAGATAGGGTCGAAATTTATAAAATCATAAGTGGAGTGGAAATAGTAGCAGCTAGGTTGTTTACTCTTTAAAAGAAATTAACAGATTAGGGGACACTCCATGAAGTTACTAAGCATATTTATTTATTTTATTTAGATTTATATTCCACTTTTCGCACTTTTTTCAGCGCTTCAAGTGGATTACATTCAGGTACTGTAGGTATTTCCCTATCCCCCAGAGGGCTTGCAGTCTAAGTTTGTAGCAAATTGGAGAGAAATATTTTCCACTCAATGACAATAAGCCTTGGAATACTTTGCTGGAAGATGGGTAAATGCAGTTAGCTAGCTGGGTTTATAAAAAGGTTTTGGACAAGTTACTGGAGGAAAAATTCATAAACTTATTAACAGGTAGTCTTGGGGACAGGCACTACTTATTCCAGGTGATCTGTTTACAGGTGCCTCTCAAGTTCGATTTCCCTAAATGTAACTGCTTTTAGTACATGAGACTCAGGAGTGTGCAAGTTCCTAGCTGCTAAGGTAATTTCATCATTTAGATTAAAAATAATCTGCTTGAGAACAAGGTCTCTCTAGCCAGGGTAACTGGAAGCTGAGAGCTAGGGACCCTGTCTCAACGATGATTAAAAGTATGGTGGCCTGAAACTGTACTCTGAAGGAATAGGCACGTTTGCATCTGTGTGTGTGTCCTAGTCATGCTTGTGTCTGTATATGCTTGTCAAAGATTCTCTTTAAAATATATATATATTTTTGAGCAGCAATTTCCTCCAGCTTCTTTAGGCTTCCAGCACATTTAGAATTGGCCTTTATTAGTCAGTTTCACCATGAGTTACAAGGGTATTTCCTTTACTTTTAAATTTTGCTAACCTAATAATTGCAGTGATGGTCTTTGGCGGGAGCACTGCTGGACTGACCGTGATTTCCTCTGGACTCTGAGTGCACCCTGGTTCCAAGCAGTAGGTGTCTCCATTGAGCAGTGTCTGAAACTACTACGGTAAATCCCCACTTTTCCCCACACCAGTTGCTATCTCTGCAGCATCTCAGCCCTGGCCGGCCCAGGGATGTGATAGCGAGCCCAGGAACTAAACCAGGGTCTCCGCACGGCAGTGATGAGAGATTTTGGTTCAGGACCTGGTTCCAGCCTGGAGTGAAGATCTGGCTTGTGCTGAGAGCTGGAGGTCCGTGTCGCAGCAGATTCTGCTTCTAAAAATCATGCACCTTGGGGGGTGAAAAGCTGGCTGAGTTTATATAGTGAAGGAAACCCTTTCTTGCCTTTTCTCTGTATCTGATCCTGATGCAAGGATTTGAAACACCAATATAGTTGTCTTTTGCAGCCTTCTAGCAAACTAGCTCAAAAGTGAAATGTGTGCTAGCAACTGGGTTACAGAGAGGAGAGAGAGGATAGAAGGCTAGCATGGCCAGTGTCTCCAGTTCATTCTCCTTTGGTTGAAGAGGTGACTCACGGTGCCCAATCTTGCTTTCTTGGGAAGTTGGTGCACCATGTATGAAAGATTCAATGAACACCAGGTATTCTGGTAGTTCCCTACTGGCAGCCGTTGCCCCTTCTATGACAGGCTGCTGTCATCTGCCTTTGTTTGTGTTTGTGAACCTGCAGGCAAGCGGAGGTGGACTAGCAATGAACACGTGGTTCTTAGGAGATAAGAGCAATGCAGGCAGAGGCAACCTGGCCAAGAAACTCTTCCTGTCACATCCTGGTGCGCACTCCTGGACCCACTTTCACCAGTCTGCTGCGGATTCAATAGCCTCACACCTGTGGTGGTCCAGAACGCAGTCCTTGCATCGCAGATGTCTCTTGTGAAGACACCATGAGTCGAAGCAAGCATTACAGACAATGTTTGCCTAGAATCCTTTTTCGTGTGGCTTAAGGGGCAGAGCTGAGTTCAAAGCTGGAGATCGGGTTTGCCTTAGTGATTGTAAATGGAGTTCACTGTAATTAATCTTGATTTTCTTCTTATGGTGCGATGGCAATGTTTGTGTGTAGGAAAAGAGAGGGGAGGAGGCAGTGGGTTGTCCTGCTTATTTGTGTCACTTGCTGTTCCTCTGTGGCAATCAGGAGGGATTGTGTTACCACAGTGGGGACACTTTTTAGGGCTAGTCCAGCGGGGGGGGGGTTTGTTGGGGGATGTTTATGAGTAATTGAGGGGAAGGTTCAGGTTAACAGCTGTGAATATAAGAGACGGGACCAGGTTGTGTGTGGCTGGGGCTAGACGTGTTAGGGAGGACTGGCTTCAGTGGCAGTGCTACATGTTGCCCATATGGATGACCTGGATTTGATTCCTGACTCGGGTCATTTACTCCCTGGAATGGCTGGGCTGGGGACGCTGTGGAAGCAGCATTAACAGCCTCTGGGAGGAGAGAGCCCTAATCTTTGTGTAGTGGTAATGCCTAGTGGCTGGATTTAGGGTCTATGATTGCAGGGTTCCAAAAGGAGCCCTGGTGCATGGATTCTGGCCAAATACTGTCACGTGAAAGAAAGCTTGGAGGGAAACTAAAACAGGGGGAAAGATTCCCAGGTAGTTGCAAATGAAGGTCCATGGGGTCAGATTGCAGCTCCGGCTTTGACTGAGCTGAAAGCCCAAAGGAGCAGGAGGAGACTGGCCTGCTTCCCCCCCCCCCCCCCTCCAAATAAAGGTGTTTTGGAAGAAGAATGGTGTTGGGCGGGTGGTGGGAAAAATATTTAGAAAACTTGTGCCAGCCAAAGCTTTTAGAAGCCAGGGAATTTTATTTTTTTTTTCTTATTTTCCTCTTTATCTTTTTTCATATCTTTCGGCTTCTTTCCTTTTTTATACTTTTTTTTTTTTTTTTTGCCCAGTCTTTCCGGGGCACTATCTTCTTTCCCCCCCCAATCCTCCCCCCCCCACAATCTTGGCACAGTAGTACAGAGAGCAACTTTGGGCTTCACCAGTGGCGGTAGGCAGATTTTCATTCTGTGTTAGGTGCCCCACATTGGCAGTAGCTCCGATTTCTGGGTCCCTGACATCAGAAGCATTTCCTCCACTTAGGGCAAGTGTCAAGTGCTGTATTTCAGGTGCCTGGGTGTTTCCATTCTATGCCTGAATGTGATAGGGTGCTGTGTGTGTACTGGCATCCTGACAATTAGTGCTGTAAGGTGATAGCTTAAGAACTGGCCTTTGTTTACTCCATTCATGATTTTATAAGCTGCTGTTTTCTAAGCTGAAGTAGCCTAACCTGTATAGCCTATTATCATAGGGGAGCCTTTTCATCCCCCTTTTTTAATTTTTTTTAAATTTTTTATTTATTCATTATTCAATTTTACAATCAAGAAAATTTATCACGTGACATAGAATTTGAAGTCCATCATCAATCATAAGTAAAAATAGAATATACATCTTTATCTTTCCAAAGAAAAAAACCGATCCATAACTTCCAAGTTAGTCCTAAAGAAAAGGAGAATCGTAATTAAATTTGTAAAACATAAATTAGAAAACCATTTTATATTATTAGCTAAGCCTTCTTTATTCTGGAAGAGACATAGCCTTGTATTGGAGATATTCATACACTAGACTCTAGATACCACTTTCTCACTATCCTGTTCTTTTTCTACTTTCTTTTTTTCTAAAAATTGAGCTAATTGAGAAGATTAATTGATAAAGATAATAAATTTAGCACCTTTATAGGATACCAAACATTGACAAGGAAATTTTAATTGAAATGTAGCCCCCAACTGTAAGGCTAGGGGCCTAAGAAGTAGAAATTGCTTTCTCTTCTTTGGGGTGGTTTTGGCTACATCAGGGAATATCCTTATATGTAAACCTAAAAAGGTCTGCATTCTGTTTTTGAACAATAAATTTAAGACCCACATCCCTGTCATAATCCAAAGTAAACATAACAATCATAGTAGCCAGTTTGGCCAACTCTGTATCAGAAGTTTCTAGCATTTCAGTTAGGTTTAACCTAGAAACCTTTTCTCCTTGATCACCCTTTGCCTCTCCACTCTCTGTTTGTGTTATTCCATTTTTCTGATCTCTATACGGTATATATAAAATACTTTAGTAACTGATGGTATATTCTCTTCTGATACATTCAATATTTCTCTTAAATAACTTTTATACATCTCCTTAGGGGAAATAAGAGGTAACTGTGGAAGTTTACAAAATGCAAATTTCTCCCTTCAAAATATTTTCTCTGTTTTTCTAATTTAACCTGTAAATTCAAATTATCTTTGACTAAAGCATTTTGTAGAATTTACTGGCCTCCACTTCATTCTTACTTTCAGAATTTTGAGTAATCAAACTAGTTGTTGTTTTTTCTAATGTATGAATACGATCTTCATGATCTTGTAATTTCTCAGAATAAAACTAATCTGACCAGAAATAAACCTCCCCAATCCCTCTATAGCCTCCCAAAGTGAGTCTAACGTTATATTATTAGGTTTAATCATTTGAAAATCAAATCTGCCTTTATAGGCGTAGATATCTTTTGCCTAGGTACTCTTTCCTCTCCCGAGGCTATGCCACCTGCAATTTCACCGCTACACTTCTGAGCGGTGTTATCGCTGAGATCTCTCGGAGTTGGGTTCCCTGGTAGGCCATACCTTTGTCTGCAACTTTGGCAGATACTATGGCCACTACCTCAGCCGAGCCTTTCTGCGATGCTGGATTTGCAGGAGCTTCCCTCCATCGGTGAGAGTGAGATGTCAGAGCCTGGGGAGATGCTCTGCTCGAGAGAAAGAGCATCCCCCCCATGCGGCTCAAGCGCCGATTGTTGCCCAGCTTTAATAACATGAAGGTCCATTGGGCTAGTCAAAACGGGATCTAGACTGGCTCCAAGGCGAGCACGTTTCTTTTGCCTGTCTTTTTCTGGCAGTATGAGGCATTACTATTCTAATTCAACTTTAGAGGAAAATCAGGACCTAAATTCTTTAAACAATGTTTCTACCACAATTAATAGGGTTTTCCTAATCATTGGAGATGAAAGATAGGAGTGTACAATTCACATATATTATCATAAAGGAGTACCTTATTCATGGTCCATCTATTTCATCTGAATAACTTCAAAGCAAAAACTAAGCTGTGCGCCCTTAGGCGATGCGCCACGCGGCAGCACACACCGCAAAAGGTCCACTTTTATACCTCCCTTTGGGCGTCAGAGACTGATGACATCACAGTGGGGGTGGTACCTGGAACTCCTCCGTCGGGGCCCTCGCACAGCTGCCAGCACCCCCCAGTAAGACCTCAGGACCTTCTTTCACACTCCTATGCTTGCAATCACCGCCTTTTCCTCCCCTTTATCATCTTTGTTGTCCTTCTCTGTGTGTTTTCTAGCTTTGCTATGTCTTTTTTTTTTTTTTAGATGGAGCTATTGGAACTGCACGTAATATTCAAGATGTGGTCACACCATGGCTTGATATACAAGGCAATATGATATTTTCTGTTTTATTTTCCATTCCTTTTCAGATCATTCCTAACATTCTATTTGCTTTTCTGACCACTGCTGCACTCTGAATCAGCATTGTGCGTCTGTGGTTGAGATATTTTTTCCTATGTGTATCCCTTTGTACTTGTTCACATTGTTTCAGTTGCCTAGTCTCTTACTCTAACAAGATCCTTCTGCAGTTCCTCACAATCCACTGGTGTTCTAACAACTTTGAATCATTTTGTAATGTTTGCAGATTTGATCACTTCTCCCATTGCTCTCTTTTCTCTAGATTATTATGAATATGTTAAAAAGCATAGGTCCCCTAGAGCATGCCACTATTGACCATTCCCCATTTGGAAAACTGATCATTTAATTACTCATGGGGGAATTCTGCACACAAAAACTTTAAAATTCTGCAAACTTTATATTGGTCAAAATAACACAATGTACATGACAGTCTTTAAGTAATTACATTTTAAATTTAATACAGAAAAAAATTATTAGTTAGATGCAGAATTTCCCTAGAAATTCACTGTAAGTGTCCCTTCCACTCGCTCTCCCTACTCCCCTGGCCACTTTACCCTCTCAGGCCCCAACCCCTCCACCTCTAGGGTCAACCCCTTCCACTCTGTCGCCAGCCTGAATTTGACTCCGTTCTCAGTACTGCCCCTCACACAGGCTCCCTCTCTCATACACATGCTCCCTCTCTCTATTAAACATACACACACACCCTCATACAGGCTCTCTCACTCTCTCGCACACACACATCCCCTCATACTGGGTCCCTCTCTCTTGCATACACACCCACACAAGCTCCCTTTCTCTCTCACACATACATCCTCACACAGGCTACCTATGTCTCTCTCTCTCTCTCTCTCTCATGCACCCCTTCACACAGGCTCTCACTCATACATACACAATCCCTTCACACAGGCTAGCACCCTCACATACACACGATCCCTTTTTCATACACAGGAGCTCCTAGTCTCTCTAACACACACACTCCTTCACAATCTCCTCATATAGGCTCCCTCTCTCTGGCGGCACCCACACTCAAGCATTACCCCCCTGCTCTCTCTCTCAACACCCCACACACACCCCTCCCCTCTCACACACACATTCACTCTCACTGGGGCCTTCATCTTCACTGCGAGCGGAGCA
Source organism: Rhinatrema bivittatum (assembly GCF_901001135.1). NCBI lineage: Eukaryota > Metazoa > Chordata > Amphibia > Gymnophiona > Rhinatrematidae > Rhinatrema > Rhinatrema bivittatum. Next base: position 77,136,240 of record NC_042622.1, on the reverse strand, counting down.
CACTCCCTTCGTGGCACACGGGGCCTTCATCTTTGTGTACTCCGTTCGCGGCATGCCGGGGTCTCCTCTGCCATTTTCTGCGCAGAAAATGGCAATTCTGAGCTCCGCAGTAGCGCAGAATTCCCCCAGGACTACATTTAGTCCTCTCTTGTTTGCTGTCTTTTAACCAGTTACCAATCCACAATAGGACACTGCTTCCTATCCGATGACTTTTTAATTTCCTAAGGAGTCTCTTGTGGAGGACTTTGACAAATACCTTCTGAAAACCCCAAATAGTATATCAACCAGCTCACCCTTATCCACATGTTTTACACCTTCAAAAACAACTAATAGATTGGTAAGGCAAGACTTCACTTTGCTAAAGCCATGTCGACTTTTCCCCATTAAGTTATGCTACTTTTATGGTCAGTGATTTGTTTTTAAGAATAGCTTCTGCTGTTTTTGTCTGGCACAGATATTAGGCTGATTGCAGTTTTCCGGATCACCCATCGAGGGTCTGTCTGATTTTGATATGCCACATGTAAAAGTGTGTAATAGTTTTTATAGGTCAATAAGCAGGCTGAATTAGCCTTTATGCGTGGTGATGTCATCCGGCAGCATTGGACGGACTTGTTTCTCCAAAAGAGTAGAGCTTTGAGCTCTACTGAGCAAGTGTGGGAGTTCCCATGTAGGCGTTGCCTTGCAAGCCTTCTCAGTCATTTTTTGTCTGAGCATAGGCATGGATGTATACTCTGTCTTTTTAAAATTTTTTTTCTAAATTATTTTAAATTCTTCATTTTTCCATCAGTTTTCTTCTGTTTTTGTTGCCTTGCTGCCTCGGCAGCCCCATATAAGCATTTTCAGTGCTAACTAAAAAGAAAATAAGAGAAGAGAATCCTGTGGGGATTCTCACTCCCACCAGCAGATGGGAGCAGAGTGCGAAAGTTTCCTTTCTGATGTCACTACCATAAAAGCTAGCCCAGCAGAGGGGAAGTCTATAATCTCTGCCTCCAGCAGATGGGATGGAGCATAGACGTTGCTGGTCTAGCAGTGTAAGAAGGGCACTAGGGCAACGGCCTTCCCTAAGGTCGTTTTCCTTAGGGGTCTGGGCCGGGTGGGATGACAGCCTCCATAGGTCTGATCTTCCCTCCCCAAGGCAACCAGTTGTTTGATCTCCTGGTTTCCAGATGAAGTCGCCTAACTGTGAGGGGGAAAAAAAAGGGTGGAGAAGCAGCCCGGCCTGAACCATTGCTGGCCTGCCCCAGGTATGGGCAAGAGGAGGAAGTGTGCCAGGTGCGAGCCCGGCGCAGATCCCTAGCGTTGCTGGCTCTTTCTGCCACATTGCGACGGCGAAAAGCAGTAGCCTAATGGTTGGAGCAGTGGGCTACAGACGAGGGAAACCTGGTTTCAAATTTCACTGCCTCTCCTTGTGATTTTAGGCAGGTAGCTTTGTCCTCCATTGCCTCTGCTGCAGGCTTCGAATGTTGGTCTTCTGGGGTTAGGGAGATGCTTGTAGTGCCCGAATGTAATCCACTTTGAGGTGCCAAAAAAAGCGGAATATAAATCAAATAAATGAATAAGCAAAAACTTTGAGGAGTCTGTTTTTCTTCAGGTTTCATCTTGGCTACCCATCAAGCCTATCTCCAGATAAAAGATAAGAATAAAGCTCCTTCTTCAGGAGAAAAGCCCAAGCCACTTACAGGCTGGGAAGATTGGAGTCCTGGGGGGGGGGGGGGGTTGAGGAGGAGGGCTCTTCCCAGGAAGAGACTTTAGGTGAGGAAAATCCAGAGGCTAGGGCTCAGCTGTGCTTTCGTTTAGGGCAGATGAGCTGGGGGCCCTAACTACAAAAGTCTTGCAGGTCCTAAATTGAAAGAGGAAATGACCAAAACTAGAATGGAGGGAAATCCCATCCTAACGGTATTAGGAAACTTCGTAAAGCCTTTCCCGTCCATTCAGCAGTCCAGGATAAGCTGACAGTGGAGTGGGAGATCCCAGAGTCTAGGCTTAGAAGCTGTAGAACCATGCAGAGGCTCTATCTAATAGAACAGCACGATAAGGATAGACTTCTAGATCTGCCTAGAGTAGATTTAGATTTTTACATTTCACACTTTTTTCAGTGCTTCAAAGTGGATTACATTCAGGTACTGCAGGTATTTCCCTATCCCCAGAGGGCTTACAATCTAAGTTTTTACCTGAGGCAATGGAGGGTAAAATGACTTGCCAAGGTCTAACCACTAGGCGGCTACTCCACTCCGATACAGCAATCTCAGCAATGGCAAAGAAAACTACGATACCAGCAGAAAGCGGAGCAGGCCCTGAAAGATCCTCGGGACAGGAAAGAGGAACGTTACTAAAGAGAGGTTTTGACTTTCATTTCTGGTTCTCCAGGCAGCAATTTGTGGAGCTTATGTAGCCAGGGCCCTTATAATCTGTTCTCAACAAGAGATCCAGGGTCCTGAAGATGCAGAATCCTTGGAGGATAGGGCGGGACCGGCCCTAATGGAATCGGCGGCAGCCTTTGTAGCAGATACCTTGTGTAAACCTTTATTAGCGTTTCAGCGAGGATAGCAGCAACAGAGGTCATGGCTAGCTCACTTTTATGGCTAAAGAATTGGGCGGCAGATTCAGTGTCCAAGACCAGGTTAGGAAAGCTACCCTTTAAGGGGAGGCTCCTGTTTGGAGTAGACCTAGGGAAGGGTGGTCAAAGACTGGGAGGGTTGAGGCCCCAAAGGGCAGAGGCTTCACAAGGGAAGGCAACTGGAGACACTGGCCCAAGGAGTACAGACAGAGGGACAATAGAGGCCACATCTCTCGCCCAATCAGGATCCCGGGCAGATCTCAGCCCTTTTGGGGGAATAAAAGAATTCCAAAGGAGGGAAACCCCTGAGCCCCCCCTTAGCGACAAAACCACACAATGACAGGGAACAGGCTCGCTCCATGATTCCCCAGGTTAGGAGGCAGATTACAGATCTTTTATCAGGAATGGGCCAAAATAACAAAGGACGATACAAAGTAGGAAGAATTACAGAAAGCAACGTGAAAACAAAAAGGTTTTGACTTAAAAAAAAAAAAAAAATTAATTAATTGGGGGGGGGGGGGCGCACAATATACACGCTCCAGGCCATGTATATTGTGCTGGTAAAATAGCTGCTGCAGGGAAAAAAAGATACTAAGTATCGCGACGATATTAAGTAGGAGGAACCACAGAAAAGCAAGTGTTTTTAGTTTTTAAGTTGAACCCTTGATGTGCGGGAAGACTTTATGCCTGCTCCAGGCAGGTGTGTAAAATTTTACAGGTTAAAAAGTGCGCCCTGTGTGCATGAGGATTTTTTGCATTGCGGGGTAACAGCTAATAGCCTCATCTACATGTCATTTACATGTGATGAGCACTATTATCTATGCCTTTGGACGAGCTGACCCCGTTATTGCATGGGGGTTAGTGTCCAGCCACTCGTTAAGCTGTGTGCTAGGCTGGGCGCGCTTTATTGCATCAGCCTAAAACAGGCTCCTTCCTGACTCCTCTCCCTCTTACTAAGTTAAAACAGTGGGGGGTCAGCTGCAAGGAGTGAGGCAGTCTACATGAGGAAGCAGACCCTGGGCATGGTAAGGAGACCATGTGCAGGAAGAATTAAGTTCATGTTTTACAAGCAGCCTCGGGTGTGTGTTTAGGCTGGATTTGAATCTGGCAAGAGAGGAATTTTGTGGGTGGTTCCTGTTACGTGCTGCAGCAAATGAACTTTGGTCTCTGGCTGTTAAATAGGCTTTTTTACTTTATATAATTTTCCATGTGTAATGTAATTCTGTCTGAAACATTCTCCTTGGAATAAAGGCACTAAGACAGGAATATCCTCTAGACCCAGTGATCTTTCTAAGGTTTCCAGCAGGGAGCCACTTTGGCAAAAAAAAAAAAAAAGTTCAGCATAAGAGCCAGGATTGTTGTGGGACAAAGTGGCTGGCATCCTGCACAAGGGGGAGCCTTCCCCTCCAATAATGCCTGGCTATTCAGGTGCACTTTGAGTAACTATTTAACTAGAACAAAATCTGATTGTCTCACCCCAGCACACACACACACTCCTATTCAGCCCACCCCACTCTCTGTCCCTCCATTCCATCTCCCCCCAAATGTGCACTCCCCTTGAATTCTATCCTAGCCAATTTAAACCCCCACCATCTCTCCAGCCAGACGCCACCATCCTATCCCCTTCTCCCCCCAGTTTAATTCTCCGCCTTCCCCTGTCATCTTCTCTGGAGCCTTGCTGCCAGCTCTGCCTCCAGAACAGCGGTTTTATTCGGTTTTTTTTTTTTTTTTACCGACATCGTGTACCTCTCGCTCCATTTGAACCACATGGGGTCTGAACTGTACTGATCTTGTGCAAGAACAGCGCAGGATTTTGGTCACTTTGCGGCTCGTACTCGCTAAGAGGTTGTGTGGTGCCAGGAGAAAATATGCTGCCTCCAGAATGGTGGTTCTGATAGTGTGTATTGAGGGAAAGTGAGTAAGGCAATAAGGTGCTCGCAAGAAAAGGGCACTCATGTTGAGTGCCTGTTTCCCTAACGCGCGTGCATCCACATCCACTGCTGACCCGATGCAATTTTCAAATGAGAATGAAATCGAAGCAGCGTACAAAAAGGGCGCACTAGGGAGAAATGTGGTGTTTCTGGCACTCAAATGTTCATTGCATTGGGTGCAAGGATTTCTGAATTGTGCAAAAGTGCATCGCTTACATGAAGTTACAGAAATCTGCAATGCCTGTTTACCGAAAGGAAAAGAATCACCCACGTTTTTTAAGGTGTCCTTTAGCTAATTATCATGCTCTGCTCCACTAATCCCTATATACATTTTTTTTTTTAATTTTTGGTTCTAATCCCAAACAACTATATCTTATACTAAGCTCTCTAAACAACCCTACCCTACAAGGGGCACATTTATTGCAACACAGAGGACCAACTTTTTAATGATTCTCATGAGCCCTTGACTGTAAGTAAACTTTACTCCACCTCCAGATTTGGGGTTAATTTCTCTGTATAAAAAACATGTGCATTTGACGCCCAGCCTTTGGGCACGCTTTCCTACATCGGGTGGTAATAACTAATGTCTTGTTTCCATGCAGTTTTAAATGTGAGGGGCGCTATCTGATAGCCTTGGTTAGGACGCACATTATGGACGCGCTAATCTCCTTACTGCATTGGAAGCTATAATTGCGCACTCAAAACATGCGGCCAACAGCAGGTAGACCTGTGCGCTAGGCTGGGTGCCCTTAATTGTATGAATTGCTGCTACTGACCCCTGGGCCCTCCAGTGGAGAACACTGCTGTAGATTAGAATGACACTGGGATCATGCAGAAAGAAAATGCTCCTCTTTATCCAAATATAGTCTCCCTTACCAACGTACTGCAGCAATGGAAGGAGTTTGGTAACTGTTCAGGATTCCCAATAAATAATGTAAAATCAAGTATTTCAATTTTTTTGAGGTAATTTCCTCTCATAAAAATAATTTTTGTCGTGAAAATAGTTAAATAAGCAGAAGTACCAATAAAAGAATGCATTAGCCAATTTTTACTTTTGATACGATTTGATACTAGTGTTTCCCTGATTGTTTGTTTGATCGTGTATTCAATCTTTGCCAGCCTTCCCCTTCTTAATGCCTGAGAGAGGCATTCATAGATCTCTCACGTTGCCTGTGCTGATATTCTGACAAAAATCAGAGCTGTACTAATACAGTTAAAATGAATCTCTCTCCCTGCATCTGTTTCCATACAGTACTCCTACCTGCCCCTGAGTCTGAGAGAGCAACTGTTCAGTTTCGGTGGGGGAAGGGACGTAAGCATGCTAGAGTTTCAGGTTTCTGTTTTGGGGAGGTGGCAGTAAGAAAGCTCCCGTTACAGGTTTCTGTGGTGGGGGAGATTAGCCCATGGTGAACATGTGAGTTAGTGGTGCCATAATTTAAAGGTGCTGATCTTGCCGCCTGTTTTAGACCCTCTCCGTAGTGGTGGTGCCATCTCCCAGACACATTCTATTCTTCCCACTTCATTTAAGAGAAAAATCTGATACTATCCCTTTAGTGAAACTTGTCAAGAGGGCATTATCACATGCTGAATTTTCTTTATTTGTAATGTTCCGGCTTGAGACTAGCTTGGGAACAGCAGAATATCAAATTTCATAAAGAAATAAATATATAAGGAAGCACAGATTAAGTTGTTTGCTTATTGGAGCTAATGAGGTAAGCAGTAGAATCTTAGTATGAATGGAGCAATAACAGGTGCTACTAATACTCTCCCAGATCTACACTCGCTGAAGGCCTGTGCACCGTCAGGTGTTTTCCCTTGAGTGGGAGAAACCTCTAAGGTTTTCTTTGTTGACGAGATTGGAATATTTAAAATTAAAGGCCATGCAGAAAGAGCTTAACTTATCATTTACTTGCCTCTCTTCTAATCAGAATCAGTGGTCCCAATTTTCCTCTTTGTATAATTGCATATGCAAATCTATCGCATGCATATTCATTATGGCAAGCTTGAAATCTGACTGGCTAGGAGAGCCTCCAAGAGAGCGTTGGGAAACACTACTAAATTGCCTTTCTCAGATCAACTGTGTAAACTGTGTGTATAAATATTCTGTCTCAGTCACATCATGTATTGTATACAGGAGCTCCGGTATATAAAAAACCATAAATAAATAAATAAATCTATATACCTGCCACCTAATGTGTTTATATTCCTCCGTGCAAGCTAAATTTGTCACATTTGTTGATTATGAATGTTATGCATTTTTAATGGAGTAAACATTCAATAAATACATGGTTTGAAAGATGTGCCAAAGGGCTTGCTCTAACAGTCCCTTATCAATGTAAATTTTGTGAAAAATGTAAATCTTTCAATAAAATGCCCTTGTGTTTCCATCTGTTCCTTTGTTAGGATGCAGTACAAACTCTAAACACCCTGCAGACCAATGCCAGTTACCTGGATCAGGTAAAACGGGAGCGAGGAGATCCTCAGGTGCAGCTGGAGGCCATGAAAGGGTTCTTGAAGAGGAGTGGTTTGAATGTGAGTAAGACTGGCCCTGGAATAGTAACAGGAGGCAGTGGGGAGGACTGTATTAGATCTGGCTTTCAGCTGTGCCTGCTACAGAAATTTTTGATGGAACTTTCCACAGATGTAGGAAATACATACTGTAATATCCCAGGATAAATGTAAACCTGTGTCTTGCTATCTAATGGAGAAAGCTATATGTGTGTTTAATGCTTAAACTGTAATCCACCTTGAGGACTAAAGAAAGGCAGACAATCAAACTAATCAGTAGCCATTTCCTAGCATATAACAGATGGACTCAGGACCAATGGGTATAGTGTACTCCTGATAGCAGTTGGAGACGGATCAGATTTCAATCTGACGTCAGCCCTAGTACATGTACCCCTGCAGGAAGTGCAGCTCTTCAGTATTTTCCACGCTAACACAGCGTTAGAGTAAAATTTACCAAAGAAACCCAAATTAAGAAGAAATCTTACCTCTACAGACGAGCCCCGCTCTCCTGCGGTGTCACCCGTTGGGTCCCTCCCCCAGTCGAGATTCCCGAGGTGATTTCTGCGATCCCTCGGTCCGGCGGCCGATCCTCGGCGGGGACCTAGCCCCCAGCATTGGGTGAGGCTGAGAGGCAGCGGGTGCAACCTCGAGCGCGGCGGTGAAGGTATTTTCCCTCTCCCCCTGCAGCCGGAGACTGCCCGGAATGAAACTGGGAAGTGCTGGGACAAGGTAAGGTAGAAATCTATTTAAAAGTCTCCGGTCTCCAAAGCTTGAGGAGACTCACAGGTCGCCAGCCAGGACCAGTGCCACTGGTTGATCTGCCCTAGCAGGGCTAGACCCCCGGTCAGATCAGAGGACCCTCTCACACGGAGACCCTCCGAGGTGGTCACCATATTGTCCGCGTGGTCGCCGTCACCATTTTGGTCCCGTTCACCGCCCTGTCCGCCGTCTCGACCCTTGTGCACAGAGGCGAGCCGTGCTCACAAATACCTTGTGCGCACAACATCGCGTGCACAAGTACCGGGCGCACAAGCAAAGCGCATAGCCACGCGTCCACTGTGCCGGGCGCATAATTTCGACCCATGCGCACAACAGCGTGCACATCGCTCTGCACGTGCACACCAATCCTGCGCGCGCAACTTCACACACCGGAGCGCACAACTGTATTGTACGCACACAAGCCATGGCACCACCTGAAAATAAGCTCAAAGCTCAGGGCCTTTGCCCAGCATGCCACATTAAAGCGGCACAGCATGAGGAGGCCACGGCCCTGTGCATACAGTGCGAAGAGGCCCTAGGGGACCCAACTCATGGCCCCCAGCCGGTACCGGACCCCAGCCTTTCGAGCGGTATGCCGGACCTAGCATCACACAGCGGGACCCCCCCTCAAACGGGGCTCCCCAGGGACACGGCACCCCCTAGTCTAGTCCCAGCTTCTATCTCCTGGGTGGAATTCTTCGAAGGTCTGCATACCTTTGTCCACATGCAACCAGGGCCTTCTACAATTCAGTCAAAGGCCCCACCAGAGAACCTCAACATGCCAGGACCCTCTATGCCCAGGGAAGTGATCCCACCGCCCAGAAGCCCCACCTTCGGGGACACAGACATCTCAGATGAAGGATCAGAACCCCTGGAGGAAGGGGAACTCCCTCCGGGGACAAAACCCCATCAAACCATGAGACGCTTCTTCACCAAGGACGAGCTTCCAGACCTGGTCACACACAACTTAAAAGAGCTTTGCATCCTGGGCACAAGTGCCTCGGGGAGAACCTAAGACAAACCCACTCTTGGAGGGACTCCGTCAGACCTCCCACCATTTCCCACTATTACAAGTTGTCCAGCAACTAATTGAACTGGAATGAGATACCCCAGAAACCACGTTCAAAGGGGGCCATGCTCTGGGGGCAGCCATGTGCCCTCTGGACCCTGCTGCCAAAGAGCTCCTAGCATGTCTGAAAGTGGATGCCATGGTCTGCGCGGTCTCGAAGCGCACTACTATCCCGGTGGAGGGAGGAGCAGCACTCAAGGATGCTCAAGACAGATGTCTGGAATCTATCCTCAAACAGTCCTTTGGCATCTCCACTATGTTTTTACAGATAGTGGCCTGCTGTGCTGTGGTGACACGCGCCTGCTTAGCACAGACCAGGAACAACACTCCTGGAGAAGCCCTGGAACCTGCTGTGTATCATTCCTCGCGGATGCCGCTTCGGATCTGGTACGCACAGCAGCTAGAGGAATCTCATCCACCGTGGCAGCCAGAAGACAAATCTGGCTCCGAAACTGATCAGCCGATGCATCCTCCAAAACGAGACTCACAAAGATGCCTTTCAAGGGAACACTCCTGTTCAGAAGCGAAATAGAGAAACTAGCCAACAAGTGGGGTGAGTCCCCACTGCCGCGGCTACCAGAGGACAGGAATAAGAGAAACCAGCGATCCTTCCCCCGGACCTCCAGGGGCAGAGGATCACAGCGTTTCAACCCATATAGAAGCTCATATCAAGCGGCCCGCCCCACAGGCTGGAGCCAGTCCTTTTGGAACAAGCACAATAAAAGGGGAACCAGCTCGGGCCCAGGCCCCAGCCGCACCCACAATGAAAATCAGCCAACCCATCCAAAGGAAGAAGCCATAGGGGCAGACTGGCCCTATTCTACCAAAGATGGGTCGAGATAACTTCGGACAAGTGGGTCCTATCCATCATTCGAGAGGGATATTACCTGGATTTCCACCACCTCCCTCCGGGCAAGTTTGTGGAATCTCCCTGCCACGACCCTTCCGAGAGAATGGCAGTGGAAGCTACATTGACCAAATTACTAGCCTTAGAGTCTATAACACCAGTGCCTCCACAACAAATAAATACTGGCCATTATTCCATCTATTTTATCGTTCCCAAGAAGGAAGGAACGTTCAGACCTATCCTGGACCTCAAGGCGGTCAACCGTCACTTGAAGATTCCTCGCTTCCGCATGGAAACCCTATGCTCGGTAATAAGGGTGATACAATTGGGAGAGTTCCTTACCTCCCTGGATCTGTCAGAAGCCTACCTACATATTCCGTTCCATCAAGAGCATCAGCATTTTTCTATGCTTCTCGATCCTGGACCATCATTACCAGTTCCAGGCACTGGCTTTCCGGTTAGCCACTGCATCCCGGACGCTCACCAAGGTCACAGTGGTGGTGGCAGCAACACTGAGGAAGGAAGGAATCCGTGTGCACCCTTATCTAGACTATTGGCTGATCAGAGAGAAATCCCCAGAGGAAAGCCACCAGTCAACCAACAGAGTCAAAACTCTACTGGTGTTTAACACAAACAAGAGCTAATTGCAGCCTTCCCAATCTCTAGAATACTTGGGAGTCCGGTTCGACACCAAACAAGACAAGGTCATCCTGACACCGACAAGGAGATCAAAACTGATGACCCAGTTAAGGACCCTGTTGAGCGAACTTCGCCCCACAGCATGGGATTACCTACAAGTTCTCGGCCTCATGGCATCCACACTGGAAGTAGTCCCATGGGCACGGGCTCACATGAGACCCCTACAACGCTCACTACTATCACGATGGAATCCACTATCCCAGAGCTACACTGTACGGCTTCAGCTCCCAGACAGAGTTCGGGCCCAACTACGATGGTGGCTACAAGAAGCCCATCTGAGCCAGAGAACGAGACTATCCTTCCCAACCTGGATCCTACTCACCATGGGTGCCAGCCTACGAGGATGGGGAGCACACTGCCAGGAGCTAACCACCCAAGGGCAATGGAACAAAGAAGAGTCGGGTTGGAATATCAATCGCCTAGAAGCCTGGGCAGTCAGACTAGCCTGCCTAAGTTTCGGTCACAGACTCCGAGGCAAAGCGATCAGAGTAATGTTGGACAGCACCACAACAGTGGCCTACATCAACTGTCAGGGAGGAACCAGAAGCCAACAGGTGTCTCTGGAAATACAGCCCCTAATGTCATGGGCGGAAGTAAATCTTCAAGAGATCTCGGCCTTCCACATTGCCAGGAAAGACAATGTCGCAGCGGACTACCTTAGCAGAGAAAGTCTAGATCCAGGAGAATGTAAACTGTCAACCACAGCATTCCAATTGATAGTAAACCGTTGGGGAACACAGACCATGGACCTCCTGGCAAACCGGTCCAACGCTCAGGTGCCCAGTTTCTTCAGTCGCAGGCGGGAACCCCAGTCCCAGGAAATCGATGCCCCGGTACAGACCCGGCCATAGGAGACTCTGTTATACGCCTTCCCACCGTGGCCCCTATTGAGCGCGATCATCCACAAGATAGAACACCACAGGGGGCCAGTACTTCTAGTGACCCCGGACTGGCCAAGAAGACCGTGGTACGCAGACATGCGAAGACTGCTGGCAGGGAATCCCCTGCCACTACCTCCACACAGAGACCTGCTCCAACAGGTGCCAATCCTCCACGAGGATCCAGCTCGATTCTCTCTTATGGTCTGGCCATTGAGAGGGCTCGCCTAAGGAGGAGAGGATACTCTGCGGCAGTAATTGACAGCCTACTCGAGCCCGCAAGTTCTCCACATCCCAAACACACATAAGGATTTGGAGAGTATTCGAAGCCTGGTGCGAGGACCACAACATCATACCACGTTCAGTCAAAATTCCTGCGATTTTGGAATTCCTACAGAACGGGCTAAGAAAGGATTGTCCCTCAACTCCATCAAGGTACAAGTTGGCTGCCTTGTCATGCTACGGAACCAAGAGCGAGAGCGGCAGCAAAGCCTTTCACCCGGATGTCTCCCGCTTCCTGAAAGGAGTCAAGCACATCCGACCACCCCTAAAGTGGCCAGTGCCTCTTTGGAACCTTAACCTGGTCCTAGACATCCTAGCAGGAACCTCATTCAGACCTCTCTATGGCCTGTCACTCCGACTATTAACATTGAAGACAGCCTTCCTGCTGGCAGTCTGTTCAGCCTGTCATATATCTGAGCTACAAGCACTGTCCTGCCTAGAGCCGTTCCTCAGACTCACCCCAGGAACCATCCAGTTACGCACAGTTCCGTTATTCCTCCCCAAAGTGGTGTCTCACTTCCATCTCAACCAAACCATCTCGTTACCATCGCCAGATGAGCATAAGAATTCGGAAGAGGCTCGAAGCCTACGCCATCTCAACGTCGGCAGACTCCTAGCCCGATACCTGGAAAGGTCGGAATCCGTATGAAAGATGGACCATCTATTCGTCCTTCACAGCGGGAAGAAGCAGGGGGAAGCGGTCTCGCGAGCCATCATAGCCCGCTGGATCAAAGAAGTCATCAAGGCGGCCTATGTGGAAGCAGGCAAGCCACTGCCTTTACTATCAAAGCCCATTCTACTAGAGCCCAGGCAGTGTCCTGGGCGGAAACCAAGATGCTGTCACCCACCAAAATCTGCAGGGCGGTGACATGGTCCTCCATCCACACCTTCTCCAGGTTTTATCGCCTGAATGTTCAGGCTCGGGAGGACACAGCATTTGCAAGGGCAGTACTAAGTGGGTAACTGGCAGCCTCCCACCCGGTTCGGGAGTAGCTTTTATGGTTAAACAGTTTTTATTAGGTTTTTCTTTTATCATAGAAATACAACACTGAGGAGGGGTTGACTCTGGTCCCTCCTCAGACATTCGAGACATAATTCGCCAACCCAATTGAGAAAAAAAAAAACAAAACTTCCCCCTTCCCCCCCCACACCCCACACAGAGTAGTAGAATTCCCTCCAAAGAAGCTTCAACTTAGAGAAGCTAATCATTAACTACAAGGCTACGTGCCCGATGTGTTAGAGACTGTAAGTAATTATGCCACACCTTCATAAAACGCTGTCTACGGCGGGGCGACGTCTGAGAGGCCAAGGCTTCCATTGTCATCAATTCATGAAACAGATTCCTCCAGGCCCAAAATGATGGATTGTCAGGGGACCTCCAGACTGAAAGAATCACTCTCTTCCCCACCAGACTTGCTTTGTGCAAAAGCATGCGTGAACCAGGATCGTGGATGCGAATTGGCGAGACACACCCAAACAACCACCACAGAGGGGTAATGGGTATTACAACATCCAACAAGTCTGCCACATAGCCGGCTACTCGGCCCCAAAAATGCCGTATAGCCGGACACGTCCAAAAAACATGAGATAAAGACCCCCGATGACTCCCGCAACGGGGGCAGTCAGAAGAGGACGCTATGGTTTGCTGAAAAGCAGCCTGTGGCGACACATAAGCCCTACTTAAAAATCTATATTGCAGCTCCCTATAATACATATTGTTGGAGATCCTGGTTATACGTCGAAAGCAAGTCTGTAAAATAGTCTGGGTAAGAACAAAGTCCCCATCCTTATTCCAACGAGTTTCCAATATTATACATACATTCTTTTCCGTGCATTTTTGTAATTTTTTATAGTACTGAGAGAGAGACGGGGCCCGTGTTTTCATGGATTCAAATATGGCCTCTATCGCAGAGCCCACGGCTGGGTCCCTGTAAGTGGCAGGGATTGCTCGCATATAATGTGTAATTTGAATGAATGGAAAAGCATGTGTGATGCCAAACCCATAGTAAGCTTGGAAATCCTTAAAAGAAAGGATCTCCCCGGTAGGTGTCCACAGATGTCCCAAATGTGTGAGACCTCTATCTTCCCATCGTCTAAAGGGTGAAGAGTGCGTACCTGGGGTAAAATCCAGATTCCCCACTATTGGGAGGAAATAGGCACACTGAACTGGGAATCCCAGGCGCTTCATCAATCGTCGCCAAGTCAGCCTCAGTGGGCGTGTCAACCCTGTCTGGACCAAAAAAGACGGAAGCGACGCTGCCAAGGATTGAACAACATAGGCCGGCGCTACTGGGAATGTCAAAGCGGCATCTGCATAAAACGGGGCATGGACAGAGGTCGCCATGAGCCAATCGCGGATCAACCTTAAATTACAAGCCATATTATAGTCAACTAGGTCTGGGACTCCCAACCCTCCCCTACCCCACCTCATCCGCAACCAGGTTAAGGGGATACGCGCCTTCCCTCCTCTCCAAAGAAACTTCCGAAGTGCACTATCTAACCGCCGAATATCCGTATTCTTTAACACCAACGGGAGGTTTTGGAGAAGATAAAGCCAGCGGGGTAAAACAATCATTTTAAACAGGTTTACCCGGCCCACCAAAGAAAGAGGCAATCGACTCCAAATTGCCAGCCTATCTATGGTAGTCTGCAGTTTCTGTGGTATATTAGCCTGATATACACGTTCAGGATCATTGGGCAATGTAACTCCCAAATACGATAGTGAATCGCCAGCCCATTGCAAAGGGAAAGTGCCTGGCCAATTCGCAATAAGAGTGGGTGGGTAAGCTAAAACCGAGGATTTAGATTCATTCAGACGAAGGCCCGAAAATCTACCAAATTCCTCTATCATAGTCAATAATAGAGATAGGGAGTTCAAAGGGTCAGTAACAAAAACCAGCAGATCGTCCGCAAAGGCCACTCCTTTGAATACGCGAGACCCAAACCGCACCCCTCGTATACTACGATTCTGATGAATAGATAATAGTAGTGGTTCTAATTGTAGAATAAATAATAACGGGGATAGCGGGCAACCCTGCCGGGTACCTCTGGTCACCATAAAGGACTGCGACTGTGCTCCATTTGCCCATATGATCGCACGCGGATCCCGATATAATAACTTCACTGCTTGTAAAAAAAAACCCATCAAACCCCATTTTTTCCAAGGTAAAAAATAAATATCGCCACTCCACTCTATCAAACGCTTTTTCTGCGTCAAAACTGATAACTAAGTGAGGTTGATCCAGCTGCCGGCAGATAGTCTGAGCAATCAATACTCGACGAATATTCGCCAAAGCATACCTTTGCCGAACAAACCCTACTTGATGGTCTCCCACTAGGGTTGGTAAGACCGTAGCCAGCCGCTCCGCCAAAATTTTTGCCAGTATTTTATGATCGACATTTAACAGCGATATCGGACGATATGATTCCGGCCGCAAAGGATCCTTTCCCGCTTTAGGTATTAACGTAATTAAGGCTAAGTTTTCATTTGGGGGAAAGGAACCACCCTGAATCATTTCCGTGTAGTTCACTGCCAAGGGCTTTGCTATTTGATCTACGAGCGTTTTAAAAAATTCCGCCGTATAACCATCCGGACCTGGCGCCTTAAATTTAGACAAGCCCTTTATCACCTTTGCCACCTCGCCTTCTTCTATGGGCTGACTAAGTAGCTCCCGTTGAGCCAATGTCAAAGACGGAAGGGGCAATTTGGAACAATATGCAGCACTAGCCGCATCGGACCCTCCACCCGATGTATATAAAGCTGAGTAAAATTCCCGAAAACCCTCCAAGATGCCGGGTGTATCACGTATCACTGTATTGGAGGAAGTCCGCAGCGCTGGAATGTAATGATTAGTCCTAGTGGACCGTATGAGGTTTGCCATAAGAACATAAGAACATAAGAAAATGCCATACTGGGTCAGACCAAGGGTCCATCAAGCCCAGCATCCTGTTTCCAACAGTGGCCAATCCAGGCCATAAGAACCTGGCAAGTACCCAAAAACTAAGTCTATTCCATGTAACCATTGCTAATGGCAGTGGCTATTCTCTAAGTGAACCATCGTGCGTCCTGACTTATTACTATACTGAAAAAGATGAAACCGATAGTACATAAAGCTCTTCTTTGCCCTTTGATGCAAAAGGGTATTGAGAGCCGACTGTAAAGAACGATACGTTGCGTGGGCCTCTGCATCACCACCCCTGGCTAATCGAGTCCTCGCTCCCCGCAACTGCCTATTCAGCAACAATATACGCCGATCCATGGCCTTTCTACGATGGGAAATATAAGAGATAATATCCCCCCTTAACACAGCCTTAGCCGCGTACCAAAACAACACCGGCTGAGAAGTATGTATCTGATTCAAGGAAGCATAATCCGCCCATTTTGAATGTAAATAGGTTTTAAATTTGGTGTCATTCGCCAAATAATAAGGATAACGCCAAATCTTCGCTGAAGGATTTCCACTGGTAAACTTAAGCTCTATCCCAATAGGTGCATGATCAGATATGACAATATTATCTATTCGCGCATCTGTTACCAGAGGAAAGGCGTGATCACTAAGCAAAAAGTAATCAATTCGGGACTGGGATGCGTGCGCTCGCGACACATGGGTGAAATCTCGCTCCCCTCGGGAGTAGCTTTTATACATCCCATTGGTCCTGAGTCCATCTGCTACACGCTAGGAAATGGAGACATTTACTTACCTGATAATTTCGTTTTCCTTAGTGTAGACAGATGGACTCAGCATCCCACCCACGGCTGCTGATACTCATGGAATTCTCGGGGGACATCCCCGGGAGCGAGTGATTCAAAGGTAAGCCATGCTTTTCTTCATCTAGGATACCCATCCTACCGGGTGTCGACGTTTCTCGATTGAGGGCACTGGCGGTCTCCAGCTATAGCCAATTCAACCAGTTCCAGCTAATCAAGTTAACCAAGTTATAAAGTTAATCAAGTTATTCAAATTATTCAGTCATGCATATATCTACAGTGCTTTTCGAGGAGAATACTGAAGAGCTGCACTTCCTGCAGGGGTATATTTACTAGGGCTGACGTCAGATTGAAATCTCCAACTGCTATCAGGAGTACACTATACCCATTGGTCCTGAGTCCATCTGTCTACACTGAGGAAAACGAAATTATCAGGTAAGTAATTTCTTCATTAGTTTGTCCCAGTATGGTACAGGGCACATCCATTAGTTTGGGTGTTTTGGTCAGAAGTGCAACATTCAGTTGTTGGTGGTTTCCTTGACTTTATGTTCAGATCATTACCTTGTGCAATTCTGCGTCATGGACGGCACCAATCAGAATGGGTCCTAAACATTTCCAGAACATCCTTCATATTCAGAACAATTCAATACAAACTGGCCAAGGACAAGAGCTGATAGTCTTTGGTGACTTTTGTCATCAGTGATCGACACCCTGGCCCCAAAAGCCTTTTCTGCCTTAAGAATAGACCCAGTTCAACCTTGTTCAGTAATAGCTTGGGTCTGTGCAGTAGGTGGGTGATCTGGGGCCAGATCAAACCATACCATCCTGTACCATGATGGGTAGACCTGCTGGAGTGGTACAGCATCAGCAGTCTGTTCATGCTGTTCCTGTCTTAGAAACCTGATAAAGAAGACCCAGTGGAATCCTTCAAATGATAAACTGCCTGCAGAAGTTAGCTTAGCATACTGTGAGTTGTCCCCATGCTTGCCATCTATACATTATAGGAGCAGGAAAACCAGATGATTCAGGCCTTGTGCCCTTGCTATCCCAGAGTAAGGGATGCTGGCTCTTGGAGATAAATGGGCCAGGTTCTTGAACACCCATCCCTAATATCTGTTTGTGTGGTCATCCCCAGTGCCTCTCCTCTCCCTGATTCTGTAGTAGCCAGCTAAGATTGTGCTTTAGTGCCAGGTCAGATGCAGGGGTACAACAGGAAGTGCCTCTTTAAAGTGGTAATGGGCAGTGCATAAGAATGGGGCCTGTAAAGTGAACTTTGCTGACATATACCAGAGGAGGCTGTGAATTTTGGAAACTGACTACTCTGAAGCAGAGCCTTTTTGTTTTGGGGCCAGCAATTTCCCCTTGCTCCTCTGGGCTTCTCTATCAAACAGTTGGCTTCTACTGGGCTATGATGCTATGAACCTTGCTTTGCAACTGCCCAGGAATTTTCTCCTATTTTTATAGCCACCTCCTGACTTACCCAGTCATTGCACGACAGTCCTTGGTCAGGGGTCACAGACCATGCCTCTCTCCAGAACCTTGCTAATAGGTGTTTCTAAACCATGGTAATGAGTGCTGCCTCTGCAGCATTCCTGGCCTGCCCGTGGAACAGAAGCTTGGCCCAGGAATTAAAGCAGAATCTTTTGTATGGCAGTGCACAGCACTGTGACTGAGCTACCATGCCAAGCAAAGCTCTCCCTTTTTACATAAATGGTTTTTTTTTTAACATAGCATTTGTGATTGATTCCATTAGTACCGTCATAGTAGGGACATCTGATATCTCTGCAGGGATTTCATGCACATGGAGTGCAATATCTCATGTAATTGCAACATAGTAAATATTGATAGTTAAAGACCAAAATGGTCCATCCAGTCTGCCCAGAAAGGTGTTTAGAAACAGAAACATGATGGCAGAAAAAGACCGTATGGCTCATGGTTCTGCCTATCCATCCAATTAACTTAGCATTATAATTGTCATCACTTTCTTAGAGATCCCCTGTATTTATCCTTTGCTATCTTGAATTCAGATACTGTGTTTCTCTACCACTTCCATTGGGTGGCTGTTCCATATAACCATCACTCTCGCGCTGTAAAGAAATATTTCCTAAGATTACTCCTGAGTCTACTTCCTTTCAACTTCATCTCATGACCCCTCATTCTAGAGCCTCCTTTCCATTGAAAAAGGCTCACCTTTGGTTTTTTTTTCATTTATGCGTTTACAAAATATAATTCAACAATCCACTTGAAAATCAATAAATGTAACAAACATAAATGAAATATATGAATAAATATTATAGGAAATAATACATATCAAATATAATCCTAGTCCTCATAAAGGGGAACAATATACACAGCCCCAGGAGGAAAAAACAGTTAAGAAATCACTAACACTAAAGGGGGTAGCTTATTACAATAAGAGGACTAATTATTACTGGATATTCTGCGCTCTACCAATGCAGGTTGGAGAAGTTAGAAACCCCCCAGATTTATTACTCAAAAAAAGTGGATAATTGGGATGGTTGAAAGAAAACATAGGAAACATCACAATATTTTTATCAAGTGTTTGCAAGGAAATTTCAGCAAAAAGAATGCCCCTAGTTCAAGAACCTGGGATTTCATTAACAAAAATTGTCTGTCTCCTTTACTTCTGTGTCTGTCTAGTGAGATATGGAAAAATTTATACTTTCAGGATTAGGAAAGATTCCATGCGATGGTGGAAATACATTTTAAGAATCCAATCTCTGCCCGACTCTAATAGAATGGAGACAATTAAAGTAGCCGGAGTGACTGCATTTTCCTCACATGTTTCCAAGATTTCAGTAAGATTCAAATTACCAGACCCTACAGGTAGAAGAACCTGCATTTTATTTTGAGGGGGCGGGCTTTTTGAAAAAAGGTATATAATATATCTTTGAGATTAACAGGTAATCTTGCTCAGGAATTTTAAGTATATCTGTTAAATATCTCTTCCACATATCCTTAGGTGGAACATGTGGGTCCTTTGGAAAATTTTTACAAAGAAGGTTCTGCCCTCGTATTTGATTTTCCATATTCTCAAATTTATTTGATAGTAGCTGGTTTTGGGTACACAGTGCCTGCTGTAAAACAGAAGCTTTCCATATGATTTTTAAAACTTTCACAAAATTGTTTAGTCTCCCTAGACTCTTTTTCCACATGTTTCAAACGAGCATCTAAGTTAACAGAAGATACAAGTGGGGTAATCTGAGCAGAAATATTTTTATTCAAAGTTTGCATAGCCTCCCGTATAGTTTCAAAGGTAAACTGCTTAGGTCTTACTAGCTCTGAGAATTGAATGTACAATGGCTCAATAACAAAAACTCCTGACTGCCATGGAGCAGCCTCTTCCAGCAACCTCCCCTGTAACGCCGAGAGTCTCTGGCTTGTGAGGCAGTTCCAACAAACCCCACGGGTTCTGAATGAGGCTCAATGCCGGCAGTTTCTTCTGTCAGCTCAAAACCCTATCGCGGTTCCTGTAATCTTGCCTCAGCAAGATTGGCAGGGGCTGTCCTCTCCTCAGGGAGGGAACCAAGTTCAGCTTCCTCCTGGTCGTCCTCCTGCGAACTCACTCCCAGAGCACTAACTCCCCAACATATGTGAGCGTCCATAGGCACAAGGAAGGGGGTAGAAGAGAGCAGCCAGGACCTTGCACTCCTTATCCCTTTGTTTGCGGTCAGAATGAGGCATTTTCCAGGAAAAACAAATGAAAGTAAGAAGGAGCTAATGCACGCCTGGTTGGTTCACCTCGTTTGAGATATTTCAATGTCTATCGTATCTCCCCTATCTCGCCTTTCCTCTAGGATATACATTTACCGTAGATCTTTAAATCTATATATGATTTAGAATGAAGACCACTAACCATTTTAGTAGCCACTCTCTCTGGACTGACTGCATCTTGTTTATATCCTTTTGAAGGTGAGGTCTCCAGCATTGTACACAGTATTACAAGTGAAATCTCACCAGGGGACCTATACAGGGGCAACATCACCTCCCTTTTTCTGCTGAACATTCCCTATGCAGCCAAGAATCTTTCTGGCTTTTACCACTGCTTTATCCACCTGTTTGGCCACCCTTAAGATCATCAATTATAATTACTTCCAGGTTCCACTCTTTCCTCTGTGCTCAGAAGAGATTAATCTCTAATACTGTACCTTTTCCTTGGGTTTTTGCATCCTAAATGCATTATTCTGCATTTGTTAGCATTAAATCTTAGCTGCCAGATCTTAGACCATTCCTCAAGCTTTGCTAGATCCTACCTAATCATTTTCACTCCTTCCTGGCTGTCCACCCTGTTACAGATTTTAGGTTTGTCTTTTTGCTGATGATAGTTTCTCAACAACCTTTCATTATGTCGCTCACAAAAATGTTGAAAAGACCGATCCCAAGATCAATCCCTGAGGCACACTGTTAATAACAACCCCCTCCTCGGAGAAAACTCCATTTACCAGTACCCTTTCTTGTCTCCCACTCAGCCAGTTTCTAACCCAGTCTAGGATCCATTCCAAGGGTGCACAATTATTTAGACGTCTTCTGTGCAGAAAGGCCTTGCTGAAATCCAAATATACTATATCTAGTGCTTTCCCTTGATCCAACTAT
Source organism: Rhinatrema bivittatum (assembly GCF_901001135.1). Classification (NCBI taxonomy): domain Eukaryota; kingdom Metazoa; phylum Chordata; class Amphibia; order Gymnophiona; family Rhinatrematidae; genus Rhinatrema; species Rhinatrema bivittatum. Next base: position 77,115,388 of record NC_042622.1, on the reverse strand, counting down.
ATGGTCACCCAATCAAAGAAATTGATCAGATTTGCCTGACAAGATTTACCTCTGGTAAAACCGTGCTGCCGCAGATCTTGAAATCCATTGGATTCCAAAAATTCCACTGTCCTCTGTTTTAGCAGCGATTCCATTAGTTTGCTCTCCACATGGGTCAGACTAACTGGCCTGTAGTTCCAAGCCTCCTCCTTACTTCCATCTTTAGAAATAGGAACCACATCTGCTCTGTTCCAGTCTTCTGGAACTACTCAAGACTCTAAGAAGCATTGAAAAGATCAGCCAGAGTTGCTGCCATGACATCTCTAAACTCCTTTAGTACCCTCAAATTTATCCTATCAGCCCCATTGCCTTAGCTACTTCATGTTTAGTGTACTCCTCATGAACAGACTGTTCTGAAAATTGATTGTTTACCTCACTTCTGATCTTATTTGTTTGTTTTATATGGTACTGCTCCAGGCCCTTCCACAGTGAACACCGAACAGAAATATTTGTTATGCAATTTTGCTTTTTCCTCCTCATCCTCTACATATTCCTCTCCTTCACCTTTGAGTCATAACTGCTACTCCATGCAAGTTTGCCTCAGAAAGCCTAATCTAAGCCGTAAAAGCAGCTGATGGCCAGACCTCTCCTTCCCAACTTTATTCATTCCCTCTTGCTTGGCGCCGCTCTGATCATAGAAACACAAGTGCAGACTTACCTTGCCCTACTGCCAACATGAGTGAACCTGATTAAACTTTGTTAAAGTACTATAAATGGCCAGATAGCTAAAACACATGTTTACTATAAGATATGCCCAGATGGATCCCTTGAATGTACCACTGGCTGGTTATGACTTCCACTCTGTACAGGTTACCGCCATGCAGAAATGTTCACCAAAAATTATTATAGGTTGTCTGAGGTCAAGCAGGATGGTAGTCCTCACACATGGGTGACAATATCAGATGGAGCCCGATAAGTAAAACTTATGTCAAAGTTTCTAGAAACTTTGACTAGGTACACTGAGCCTTCCCAGCCTATACCACGTTTCCATGCAGGGTCCCTCTTCAGTCTTTTTTTTTTTTTCTCCACGGAGCTGTGAGCCTTGCAGTCTGATTGGCTTTTGCTTGTAGAAAACTTGGTTTTTGCATGTTTCGCAATCCTTTTCTTTGGTCTGTCACCTGGGTCACTCTCTGTGCCTCCCCCGTAGTGTCTCCAGTCAGGGTTTTGGTGTTTTGGTAAGTTTCTTTTGTGGTCGGTTCTTCCCCCCCCCCCCATTTTGGTGGTGGCCTCAGTGCCTGCCAGCCATCCGATGCCTGCCGCCATTGTTCCGTCCTTCTATCCTTTTTGTTTTGCCCCATCATGGCCACGTCCGGCTTTCACCGATGCTCCCAGTGCCCGAGGACCATATTGATCACCGATCCTCATGAAGTATTCGTCCTCTGTCTGTGAGCATCGCATGATATCCAGGGTTAATACTTCTGCACCCAGATGACGCCGAAGCGGCAACTAATTCGACTCAACAAGATGGATCAGCTCTTCGGGTTGAAGAAGCCCAAGTCATCGGTATCAAAGGACCTCTGAGCCACACTGATGGACACCTCACCATCGGTGGGCCCATTGGTTCTGTTGAGGTCGCTGGTGGATAGGGGCTCCGGAGACCGACATTTGTTGATCTCCTTCAGGGCAGAGGGTGCTGGGTTTGTTGTTGTCGACCTCTGCACCAGGGAAAGACTGGGCCGAGCATCGAGGGAAGCCTAAGAAGCATCAGCACCGGTCCCAGTCTATGCACACGGATGCACCAACTTTTGTCATGATGCCCCAAGAAGCAACCCCCTGGTGAGGAGCACCCATCCTCAATTGATTCCCGGGGTCCGCGACGGTCACCACCGGTACTGATGCCAGTTGTCTATCCCCCTCACGGTGTAGATGGTATGCTCATTTCTGTATAGCCTATAGTTGTACGCTTCATGCAGGGACTGCTTCAATAGAAGCCTCCCCTAAGGCCTCCTATTGTGTCTTGGGACCTCAAACGTGGTGTTAGCTCAGCTGATGAAAGCTCCTTTGAGCTGCTGCGCTCCTGTGACCTGAAGAACCTGACCTGGAAAATCATATTTTGGTGGTGGCCACTTCAGCACGCAGGGTCAGCAAGTTCTAGCCTTAGTGATTTATCCACCTTACACTAAGCTTTATCATGACAGGGTGGTCTTGCGTATGCACCCTAAGTTCTGCCTAAAGTAGCGATGGATTTCCATCTTTAACCAGCCAATTGTCCTGCCAATATTCTTTCCAGGCCCCAGTTGCACCAAGGTGAACGAGCACTGCACAGTTTGTACTGCAAGGGATCCTTAGCTTTTTTTTATCTGAAGCGGACAGAAGCTCTTGGACAATTCACCCAACTTTGTTTCTTTTGATAAGAATAGGTTGGGTGTTGCTGTTGCCAAACAGACAATATCCAATTGACCACAGATTACATCTCCTTCTGTTATGCCCAGGTGGGACTGTATCTTGGAAGTCATATTCAACACTCATTCGGTCTGAGCCATGGCATGTCTGTGGCCCACTTGCGAGCCAATTTCCATGGAGTTCTGTAAGGCTGCGACGTGGAGTTCTTTCCACCATTCACATTACATTACGGTCTGGATAGGGATGGCCGACATGACTGTAGTTTTGGCCAGTCCTGTCCTCAGGAACCTGTTTGAGATGTAGAACCCAACTCTCCCAACCTAGGCCTGTTGTTTGGGTTCAGGCTGTCGTCCCCTCTGTTACCAAAAGCACAGGTGGTGTTGTGCCCTTTGACACCTAGTTAGGTGTCTATTGGTCCTCATTTTGTGTTTGGGGAAAGTCTGTAGCTAGGAATTCACCCATGTGTGAGGTCTACCATCCGCTTTGTCTTCGTGAGAAAGCAGAGTTGCTTTCCTATAACAGGTGTTCTCCGAGGACAGCAGGTTGTTAGTCTTCACGAAACTCGCCCGCCTTACTCCGTGGAGTTGGGTTTCTCTTATTTTTTGTTTTATTGTAATTCTAAGTTACAAGACTGAAGAGGGACTTTCGCGGGATGTTGTGGTAGAGGGCATGCCGAGCATGCTCAGTGTGCCTAGTTAAAGTTTCTAGAAACTTTGATATGTTTTTCCGCATTTTGACTCCATGTGATGATGTCACCCATGTGAGAGGACTAAACATTCTGCTGTCCTTGGAGAACACATGTTACAGGTAAGCAACTCTTCTTACCCTGTTTTTTGTTTCCATCCTTTAGCCAGTAGGGATCCACTGTGTTTCTCATGCCCTTTTGAATTCCGTTAGCTATTGTCTCATCTCTTCCAGGAGGGCATCCATGCATCCTACCACCTTTTCTGTGAAGAAAAATTTCTTGAAGTTGTTCCTTAGTCTACTCCCTCGAGTTTCATATCATGACCCTAGTTCTATAGCTTCCTTTCCATTGGAAAAGATTTGATTCATGTGCATTATTAATACTTTTCAGGTATTTAAAATTCTGTATCCTACCCCATATCTTTCCTCTCTTCCAGGGTATACATATTTAGGTCCTCTTAGTCTCTCTCATGTCTTTTGCTACAGACCTCTCACCATTTTGGTTACCTTTTTCTTCTGCGCCACTTCTATCTGCCTGCCTTTTATCTTTTTGAGATGTGGCCTCTCTATACAGCCAAGCATCCTTCTGGCCTTAGCTACTGCCATTATCACATATCTTTGTTATTTTCAGATCATCAGGTACATATTGCCCCGAGGTCTTGCCCCCTTCTTGCACTCCAAGTGCATGACTCTGCAGATCTTGGCAGGGAATCCTAACTGCCAAACCTTCAACCACTTCTCAAACTTTCTTAGATTATTTTCTCATCCTTGCCCACACCTTTGCAGATTTTAGTGTGAGTACTTTTACCGTGCATATTGTGGTTAATTTTAAAGAACTCCCCCATTGGTTTCTCTTTGAAAATTAAGTAGCATAAAGAATGTGTGGCTAACTTGTCCGTGTACGTGCACCTGTTATGTGTAACAGGCAATGGAGAAGTAAAATAGTGTGTGCACACACCATTTTCCTCCTCCGATTTAAGCATGCTTCTCGGAATGCCTCCTTTGAACCTGGCTAAAATTGTGTGCGCTATGGCAGCCTGCCAGTGCTTGTAGGCAGAGAGAGGATGGTAATTTTCAAATCGCCATCATAGTGACAGCAGAAACCAAATTTTTGTTGTGTATAGTAATTATAAATGTGAGGACTTAAACAAATGCTGTTCCAGAATCACAACCTCATCTGGTGAATGTCTCGAGTCCCCCACCCCTAGGTGTTGCCGTGCTTTGACTGGGCCTCAACCCTTCTGCAGCATCCCCTTACTTTTGCTGTCCTGAGGAGGAGTAGCTGAATGTAGTCTCTTGCACAGCATTGACTTTGGGCTGGGCCAAACGTTTTCCTTGGATTTTAAAGTAAACTTATGTCTGATTTAACTTGTCCCTCTGTTTTCTCTACCAGTTCCTTCTCACATGAATAATCCAGTGCATAACTCTGTATGGAGCTCTCAAGCACAGTGTTATCGTATCCTCTTGCAATCTCCTTTCTTCTCAGTGGATTTATCTCGTTGGCCTAATTTCTTCTCTGCTTGTGTTCAATGCTTTGTTCCTCTTATACTCTTCTATAATTTCATAGGAGCCAAATCCAGGTGGAGTGGCTGCAGGCTGTTGATGTTTCCTTATTAGTGAACAGTTTCTTCTGTGCTCACTTACAGTTGTCTGCATTTTGTTAGGTAGAAGACCTGGATCAGCTGAACATATCCATGTGACTGGAACAAAAGGCAAGGTGAGAGGTCATCTAGATAGAGGGGGATAAGAATATCATCCGTGCTTTCAAGGACTTGCTGAAGACCTATGACATTTTGAAATACTGAATATATGTATATTTTTTTAACATTATTTTTAATGGTATTTCAAATAAGCACAAAAACTTTGTAACAGAAACAAGAGGATTGATAACACAACAGAAAAAATATAAGAACTTTCCTAGCGTGTAGCCAAATGGACTGAGTCAGGTTTCAAAGCTGATGTCACACTAGATATACTCCTGCAGTGACCTCAGCCATTCACTATCTCTCCGTCTCCTAGCAGATGTGGACGCTGTCTCCACACCAGCAGCGGTATTAGCGAGGTTGCAGTACTAATTCAAGGAGAAATTTTACCTTCAAATTGAAAAGATTGAGCCCCGCTCTCCTGTGGTGATACCTAAAAGTCCCGCCCCCAGTTGAGAATTCCTGAGGGGATTTCCGAGATCCCTCAGAGGTGTGCCTTGGTCTGGTAAGCCAGCTCCCGGTGTGGACTTTGCTGCTGAAGCAGCTGAAGGCAGCGGGTGCAGAAGCCAAGTGCGGTGCTGAAGGCCTATACCCTCTTCCCCCCGCAGCCGGAGGAGACTGTCCTGTCTCTGGACTCAGCCAGTAAGCGCTGAGACCAGTAAGTAGAGAAGAACTTCGATCCAGAGACGTGGAAGTGGCTTCAGTAAATCTTTTCTTCTGGTTTCCTTGCCTTGGCATGCTGTAACGACATCGTTCCCGATCCCGTTTGGGCGAGAGAAGGGGGTTTCCGAATGGGTTGAGCAGCCCCCCCCCCCTCTGATGGGCTAGGCCCCGCTTCCGACTTGGTGGACTCTTCACGTGGTGATCTATAGCGGCGCTATCTGCGCATGGTTTGGTGCGGCGCCATTTTCCCCCTTCATCTGTCGGTATGCATAGTGTGAGCCGGCCCTCTGTGCGCCTAATGTGTGCGTAAGTGCACGCATTCCTTAATGGCGCAACCAGGTGCTTAGTTCTACGTGTGCCGAGACAAGTTTGTGCGCGCTCTGGAGGCAGCTACCGGCTAAAACGCACAACCTACAGAAGGTATGGCCCTGGCGGCAAAGAAGCTCAGACAAACACTCCCTTTGCACTGCCTGCCATATTAGGGCTGCACAGTCTGAACTGGAATTCTGTCTGTGTCAGCACTATGAGGAGGCCCAGGGAGAGCTGAATTCTCAGAACTTTTCCAAGACCGGCCCATCTCAGTCTGAGGACGGGTCAGCCACGACCTTATTGGGCAGCATCCCAGACTTGAGCAATTCCGGGGCTGCATCCTCCCCGAGAGAGGGGCAGTTTAGTGGCCCCTATCCTGGTCCCTCCTGGGCCAAATATGGACCCAGTGGCCTTTTCTGGTTGGAATTTTTCAGGTCCTCCAACCTTTGTCCAGGCACAGTCAGCCCTGCTCAAGCGGAACCCAAGCTGGGAAGGCATCACCCTCCCAGCCCTGTCAGCAGGTCTCTGGTCATGCCTTGCCTCACCAAGGCTATCCCCGACAGGCATGCAGAAACCACAGACGATGGGGATTCTTTGAGGATGGAGGAATCTCTCCAGGCCTGGAACCATACTGACCATGCTTCGATTTTTCCACAGAGATGAATTACTGGTCCTAGGCTCCCAGACCCTGAAGACTGTGGGCAGTTCCTGGGCACGGACCCTATGTCGGAACCAAAGAAGAACCCCATCTTGGTGTCTCTACGGAAAGCCTCTTGTTGTTTCCCAATACTGGAAGCTATCCTGGAGTTGCTTGACCTGGAATGGGATTCCCTGGGACGAGGAGATAGAAGAGGGATAGTCGGCCCCCTATCAGCAGTGGGTCGAGATCACGTCAGACAAATGGGTGCTGGACATCATATGAGAAGGTTATGCTTTAGAATTTTGCAGTATTCCTCAGGGCAAGTTCATGTCACCTTGCCACGCTCAGCACAAGAACCTGGTAGTGGAATCCACACTGATAAGGCTCCTCAGTCTGAGGTGATAACTCCGGTACCTACACCCCAAGTAAATACGGGGCGTTATTCCATCTATTTCATCGTACCCCAGAAAGGTGTTCTTTTTGACCCATCCTGGATCTTAAGAGCGTCAACTGTCCACCTGCGGATAGTCCACTTCCAATGGAAACTCTTCACGCCATCATAATGGGAGTGCAACCAAGAGAGTTCTTAACCTCCCTGGACCTCTCTGAGGTCTACCTTCATATTCCAATCTGTCAAGACCATCAGCGTTTTTCTGCGCTTGCGGTACTGGGCTGCCATTACAAGTTCTGGGCATTGCCCTTTGGCCTGGCAACCGCCCCCAGAACATTCACCAAAATTATGGTGGTCGTGGGCAGCGGCACTGAGGAAAGAAGGGATCCTGGTGCACCCTTACTTGGACTGGCTGATCTTGGCAAAGTCCTTAGAAGAGAGCCTCCATGTGACCAGCAGGTCAGCTTCTCCTACAGGAACTCAGTTGGGTCGTGAGCATGGATAAGAGCAGCCTCAACCCTCCCAGTCCTTAGAATACCTGGGGAGCCCAGTTAGACACCAAGCAGGACAAGGTCTTCCTCCCTCCCTTGAGGAGAAGGAAACTCATGGACCAAGTGTGTCAATTGATGAACACAATGTGCCCCACGGTGTGGGGACTATCTCCAGGTCCTCGGCCTCATGGCATCTACCCTAGAAGTAGTGCCGTGGGCAAGGGCACACATGCGGCCTCTCCAACACTCCCTACTGTCACGCTGGAATCCACTGACTCAAGACTACTCGATTCGCCTCCATCTACCAATGGAAAGTATGCTCTTGGCTCCAGTGGTAGCTACAGGAAGTTCACATAAGCAAGGGTGTAAGCCTCTCCCCACCGAGCTGGATCATTCTGATTATATGTGCCTGAGCCTGAGACCAACATGGAAACTGTGATTAACCCAGAATCCTCTGCTGCCTTGGCCTGCTTGCAGTTCTGGCCATGTGAACTCTAAATGCGCTATTGAGCCTGACCTGGAGGAATTACAGGAGGACATCTGGACAGCAGCCGGAGCTGTCTAAAACTTGTGATGGAGGGTCGTAGGGTCACACAAAAGCAGAAGGAAAGGGTCAGAATCTCAGGATTTTAACTGAGGGTGAAAAAAGTACAGGACAAAGGACTAATGGAAGATTAATGTGACCACCAGGCAATTAGGCCTCAATTTGGGAAGGGGGATCAGGGTAACATAGGTTTAATTTATCTTCTTTTTGACATGAGACACTGTGTACATGACTCCCATAGGTTCATGCAATTCAGGGACTTATTTACTTCAGATTAGCTACCTCTTCTTTTTATAGATGAAATAATGTGCACATTGAGAAACAGGGGGTAGTGCTTTGCATAAACAGAAGTCCTGCCATCTGTATCTCCCAAGGATATCTGTCTTGCTTATTGATATACAATACAAAAAATATATATATATATTTGTTTCTACAAATTTTGGTGTGGTATCCTTGTGTCCATGGAGAAGCGCCTTAAGTCTTTGGCGCTTAATGTCCTCATGACAAACGCGAGCCTCCGGGGGTAGGGAGCTCACTGTCAGGAATTGGCAACCCAGTGGTGATGAACTGAGGAAGAGGTGAACTGGAACATAAACCGCCTGGAAGCATGGGCGGTCAGATTAGCATGCCTGACAGGCTTCAGGGGCAAGCAATCTGCGTGATTTATTTTTATTTATTTAAAATTCTTTTTCTATACCGATACTCAAGACGAAGGTCTTATCGTACCGGTTTACAATGGAACAGGGGGGAAACCAAATTAACAATTTAAGAAGGTAAAGTTACATTAAACAGGGAGCGAAAACCTGGAAGATGGAAGACTGGAAAGATTTTAAAAGATAACAACTGGAGAGTGATAAAATAGTGATGTTGGACAATGCAACAACAGTAGCTTACATCAACCACCAGGGAGAAAACGAGCCACCAAGTGTCTCTGGAAATAGACCTCCTTATGGAATGGGCAGAGTTAAACCTGCAAGGGATCTCTGTCTCCAACATCGTGGGAAAAGATAATGTCAGAGCAGACTTTCTCAGCAGGAAAGCCTGGATCCGGGGGAATGGATCATGTTGACCAGACCTTCCAGCTCCTAATAGATCACTGGGGCCTCCCATCCTTTGACCTCCTGGCTACATCTCACAATGCGAAGGTTTCCAGTTCTTCAGACAAGATAATCGCTCCCAAGGGATCGACACCCTTGTCCAGACCTGGCCAGAGGAGGATTTACTGAACGACTTCCCCCCCTTGGCCTCTACTGGGCAAGATCATCCGCAAGATCGAACACCACAGATGTCTAGTCCTTCTGGTGGGCCCAGGTGCCCCCTGGTAGGCAGACATGCAGTGGCTTCTTTTGGAGAGTCCCCTTTGCCTCCCCCTGCACAGGGATCTTCTCCAGCAAGGCCCGATTCTTCACGAAGACCTTGAGAGGGCTCGCCTGATGAAGCGCGGATATTCGACGGACGTAATTGCCACATTGCTCCACGCGCAGAAGTTTTCAACGTCCCTGATGTACATACGGATCTGGAGAATATTTGAGGCCTGGTTTGGGGAGCGTGTAGTACCTCCGTGAACAGCCCAAATCACCATGATCCTGGAATCTTTACAGGACATTCTGAACAAAGGATTGTCAACTCCCTGAAGTCCAGGTGGCAGACCTCTCCGGCTTCAGGACTGAGGTGAGTGGAACCTGTTCGGTGCATCTGGACTTGGCCCGTTTCCTACAAGGGGTTAAATATCTCCGACCACCCTTAAAGTTGCCGGTCCCCCTATGAAACCTCAGTCTAGTATTGGCCTTTCTGGCAGGGCCTTCCTTCAGACCCCTGCACATCTGTCACTTCACCTATTAACACTTAAGACTATTCTTGATGGCAACATGCTCAGGTTGTTGCATCTCTGAACTACAGGAGCTGTCTTGTCGGGAACCGTTCCTTCGATTTACTCCAGGAACAGTACAGCCTCGCACCGTCCCCTCTTTTTTTACCAAAGGTAGTCTCGGCATTTCACCTGAACCAATCCATCTTCTTACCGTCCCCGGATAGACACAAGGACACGGAAGACTACCGCCTCCTTCACCATCTAAACATCAGTAGACTTTTAGTGCAGTATCTGGAACGTTCAGAACCGGTGCGCATGACTGATCACTTGTTTGTTCCTCACGAGAGAAAGAAACAGGGCAAAGTGACTTCGTGAGCTACCATAGCTCACTGGACCAAGGAAGTAATCAGGGCAGCTTAAATAGAGGCAGGGAAGCCTTTACCTCTACAGGTCAAAGCTCATTCTACCAGGGCTCAGGCAGTATCCTGGGCAGAAGCTAAACTACTGTCTCCCACTGACATCTGTCGAGTGGCGACATGGTCCTCCTTATACACACCTCCAGGTTCTACTGCCTGGATGTCCAGGTCCAAGAGGATGCAGCCTTTGCGAGGTTGGTGCCAACCGGACTGCGGGCAGCCTCCCGCTCCGTTCAGGAGTAGCTTTTGTACATCCCATTGGTCCTGAGTCCATCTGGCTACATGCTAGGAAATGGAGAAATTACTTACCTGATTATTTCATTTTCCTTAGTGTAGACAGATGGACTCAGCATCCCGCCCATGGCTGTCCAGGAGAGGCGCCAAGTAATTGCCCATGAGGCAAACCTCTATTTCATATGATTACAGGTAAGCTGTTGCCCTATTTCAAGGACCCTATTTCAAGGCATCTATTGTATTGCTGGGATTCAGCGCTTATGTTGAGTACAGTTGCGGTCTCCAGTTTTTGTTTTTTTTTATTTATTTATTAGGTTACATCATTTATTACAAATGAAATAATCCAGGAATAAAAGAAAAAAAACTTAAATATATCTATAATATCCATAAATTCAGTCTTATTTAGCTCACGTCTAGGGGGAATAGAGAAAGGACAAGACTATTAAGTGTGTCAGTAGCATTATTATAACCAAATTACACCTTACCAACCAAATTGAAAATAATACATTAACACTGAGACTTATCTCTTAGAAAACGATCCAACTGCAAAGGATCCAGAAACACAAAATTTATTATTCTGATAAGTAATTAAACATTTGCAAGGAAATTTAAGAAAAAAACTGGCACCTAAATCTAGAGCGCTTTGTTTAAAAGAGAGAAAATATTTCCTATGAGCTTAAGTAGCCCTGGATACATGTGGAAAGATCTGAATTTTTTGTCCACAAAAAAACGTTCTTTACACTGGAAATATGTATAAAAAAGCAGATCTTTATCCTGCTTCGATGAAAATGAGACCAATAAAGTAGCTCTAGTTGAAATATTATCTATGGAGACTTCTAAAAGATGGAAACACCAGGACTCTCCAAGACATCCATTTTCCCCTTCCAGAGCAGGGATCGTTCTCCTATTTGGAAGATAATATATTTTTGATATAACAGGAATCTTATCTGCATCAAAGATAATACTTCACAAATATACTTTCTAAATAATTCTCTAGGTGGGAGTAATATAGAAATAGGAAATTAAGGAAGGTAAGTTACATGATTTCATTTCATTTTCCAACACCTCCAATCTGATTATGAGGATAAGATTATCCTTAATAAAGGATGTACAGGCAGCTTGCAAAAGGGTTAAACTGCGAATTTAACATAGAAACAGAATTTTCCACATTCTTAATCCTAATATCCTGATCTTCAAACTCTGTTCTCTTTTCTACAGAAAAGATATGAATCTGAGACATTGAACTAGTCATCTTTTTATCCATTTTAGCAACCAATCTTCCATACATCTAATAAAGTAACATTTTCTGGTTCTTCGATTCCTTCATCAACTACTTCACTCATAAGGGGGAAAAATAGAGGGATAAGGTATCGTCAAAGGAGCACATTCCATTCCCAATGTTCCTGGAGAAGTTAATCTCAAATGATTTTCAACCCCAGAACTCCCGACTCCCAAGGGAGGTTTGGGAGGTTACAGCTGGAGAACTCATAGTGGTCCTAACTGAAGTTAACTCTTCAGCTAGTTGCACTATGGCAGGTTGGAGGGGTGGTTGAGCGGACGCGGGACTTGGATATCCCCGAGGGTGAATTTCTCCCTCTACCAGTCCCTTCATGGATGACTCACCCCACACGAACAATGTGGTCATTCATTGGTCCATGCTACTGATAAGGAGGATATCGAGAGAGGAGGTCCCACATCTTAGATTTTTCTTTTTCTTCCCCATTTTTGCGCCCCCCTTTTGGCGTTGCGGCTGCGCGCCACAGGGCCCTGGCTTTAAGGGTGTTCCGGCGCGTGCTGTGATGACGTCAGTGGGATCCGACCTCTAGGTAGAGCCTCATGCTCTCTCTCTCTTTCTCTTCTTTCTCTCTTTCTCTCTCTCTTTCTCTCTCTCTCTCTCTCTCTCAAAGCACCAAAGAGCGCAAGCAGCGATTCGCCCAGGTCCTCTAGGCACACAAGTCCTTCCTTTCCTCCCCGCGGTCTCCAGTTTTTTTGATCAAGTTCTTCAATAATATTCCACAATGGCTTTTTGAAAAAAATACTGAAGGGCTGAGGTCACTGCAGGGGTATATCTAGGGTGATGTCAGCTTTGAAAACCTGACCTTCATCCCCATCTGCTAGCAGGGGGGAGCACAAACCCAATGGTCCTGAGTCCATTTGTCTACACGAAGGAAATGAAATTATCAGGTAAGCAATTCTTCTCCCAATTTCATTAAAAAGAAAATGCAATCTCCTGCATAAAAGAAAATTATAAGAGGGGAAGGAAAGAAATACAGGAGCGAGGAAGAAATATAATAAAGCAAAGACCACTGTGTGATACTGCATATTTTGGTGATTTGACATTGTGGAACTGAAAGATTTTTTGGACTTGGGTTAGGTCACAGAGAATTGCAGGCTCTCGATATATGTTGAGATCGGGGTCATAGAGAATTCTGGCCTGCCTGAGATTATGTTTAGTGCTGGATATTTTATCATCAGACCTTCAATTTCCTTCTTGTAGGGCTCCACCTGTGCCTTTGTTGAACAGATTGCTCAGGAAGTATGGCCTGAAGACCGGTTTTTTACAGGTAAGTTCAGAGCGTGGTGTCTGGGAATACAAAGAAAAAATGGATTTTGTCTCTCCTGGAACCTTAGCTGGATGTTTTATTTCCATTGCTTCCTCTAGCTCTCCACATTTGGTCCAAGTGAGAGAGAGAATCCGAATTAATGGACAGCCAATAAGCAAGGAGCTCTTCACCAAATATTTTTGGCAAGTTTACAACCGACTGGATGAAAGGAAGGTAATTGAGGTCTGGAGTGATGGGAAGCAAAATGCCTGCTCTGCCACAGCAATGCCTCCAAAACCTGCCTTCAACCCTTTATTTCCATCTGCTACCTCTAATTTTTGGGTTGCTGGAATCGTTTAGGATGCTTGCTTTGGTATCATTTTTTAATCTGTGTTCCCTTTCTTCATAGGATCCCTGTCACCTGAGTATGCCTGCCTACTTTCGCTTTCTCACCATCATGGCCTTTTCACGTTTTTCTGCAGGAAAAGGTAAAGTCCTTCAGCCTTGTACCTGCCACAGATTTTGTATTATGTGTTTTCTGTAATGTATGCGATCTTTCTTGGCTTCTCTGTTCATGTTTAACATATTTTTCTGTTCTGCAAGGTGGATTTAGCTGTGGTGGAAGTTGGTATTGGTGGAGCATACGACTGCACTAATATTATCAGGTAATGAAACATGACTGGGAGCCCTTGCACTGCTGCCCCTGAGGTAAGCTGACCATCCCACCAGTAGAGCTTTATACAAATATTATTCCAGCCTCTCACCTTTTTTATGTACAGGAAGCCTGTGGTTTGTGGTATCCTCCTCTCTTGGCATCGACCACACAAGCATCCTTGGGGACACCATTGAGAAGATTGCTTGGCAGAAAGGGGGCATCTTCAAGGTAGAGCACTGAGGGGAGCTGATCCCATTGCAGTTATTTTAGAATCACTGTTCTAAAGCTTCAAACGATTATAAGTTAGCATATAAGGGTCTTAAGCCTTTTCTTTGGCAGTTCCAGCCAGATATTAGTGGGACATACAGATACAAGAATGATCAAGTTAACCTGCCCCCACCTTCTATTTTTCTCCTCAACAGCCTGGAGTCCCAGCGTTCACAGTGCCACAGCCTGCACCTTCTCTGCAGGTGCTAACAGACAGAGCAAGAGACATTGGTGTAAGTTCTTTCTTCCATCAGTGATTGTCCTCAGAGATTGGGAGAGGATTTTCCTTCCAGAATTTGGCTCTGCTGACGTTGTGCCTCTCAAGAGATATAACGTTCAGGTAGAGAACATATGTCTAAATGGGTGATTATTGCATAAAACATTATTGATTTGGTAGTGTGAATTTTTTCTATCTATAATATCCCCTGACTGGTCCTTCTAAAATCTCAGGTACAGAGCCCCATGCTGAGTGAGAGGCAAGGATGGGGCATTAAGCAGTACTTGAGCGTACTGTGTGTATTTTCTGCAGTGCTCCCTACCCTTAGAGCTGGTAGTGTTTGTGCGTGTGTGTTCTTTCAGCAGTGCTTTCTGTCCCCATGGCAGGATTTATCGTGTGTGTGTTCTCTCTGCACTGCCTTCTATCCATCTGGTTGGATTTACCGTGTGTGTGTTGTCTCTGTGGCTGGAGTTTACTCCGTGTGTATGAATGTGTATTCTGTGTGCGTGTTTTCTGTCTGCACTGCCCTCTGTCTCTGTGACTAGTGTTTGGCGTTTACCCTGTGTGTGTTCTCTCTGCACTGGTCTCCTCTGTCTTTGTGGCTGGAGTGTTTTCCATCAATAAGCAGGCTGAATTAGCCATTACATGATTGTGACATCTGACAGCACTGAACGGACTTGTCTCTCCAAACTTATAGAGGCTTTAGCTCTACTGAGGATGTGCGGGAGTTCCCATGTGGGTATTGCCCCTTGTGAGCAGCCTCAATCATATTTTGTCCGAGCTGAAGCACGGATGTGTTCTTCGTCTCTTCTCTGTATTTTTCTTCAAATTCTCCTCTGTGTTTAAAACTTGTTTCTGCCTAGCCACACAATAGCATTTTTCAGGCTAAAAAAAACAAAAATGAGAATTACTGAAGCAGTTTACCTCAGCAAAAAGACAATGTTGAGCCGGAAGAAAAAAAAAATCTACTACAATGAGTAGGATTTAAGAACCTTCGGTGTAGCAAGATCATGTCGCTCACCAGTGGTCACGAATTCTGCTATCACTGTCTAGGATCCGACCACAACTAGAAAATCTATGAAGCCTGTGGACAAATGTCCCTGCGCTCACAGTACTTCAGGGCCTTGCGCATGGAAGAACTGTGTAAATATCTTTGTAGTTGTAGTAGATCTTCCACCTGCAGGGCAATGTTGTCTACCTTCTTGGGAAGGATTTGAACAGCAGCTCTTCCAAAACTCCCCTGTCTGCTCAGGCCAAGGCGTCAAGTTCAGCTGGCATCAATACCTGATGCTAGCCAGCCTGCATTGAAAAAAAAATAAGCATTGTGATGCATTGTCACCCTTCCTTGGCACTAGCAGCCCATGGTGCTATAAAGCGTTATCCGATTCATGATCCCTTGATACACTCAAAACATGGTGCACCGAAGCACCAGAAGAGTGATGCACTGACATGCCCAAAGTAGGGTGCATTAACCTGCCTAACGCATGGTGCATCCAGATTCCTGATGCTCAGCACACCAGCTCACTTGATGTGCATTAGTAAGATGCATCGGGCCTTTGATGATGCAACAGTGCACCTGATGCAGGCTTCAGTGCACTCAACACATATTCCCTGTACGTACCCAGATCAGTCCAGACTCCTGGGTTTTGCCTCTCTTCCAGCGGATGGAGACAGAAAGTTTCGCTGACACTGGCATATAACCTGGTGTGCCACTTGCATTCACTCAGTATTTCCTTGTCTCCAGCACATGGTAGTGGTGCAAAACCTGCAGTCTGAGGATTAGTTTAAAAAAAAAAAATTAGGCAAAGTTTTAGGTGTGAGGAGTACCTACCTCCCAGAAGGTTGGCAGGTCCTGGTGGGGCCATCCCTTCTCATTTTGAGGTAGATGAGCAGATGGTTGGAAACCCTTATTGGCTTGGTCCTTTTCGCTATTGGGGGTGGACAACTGGTAGTGCCAGTTCCCTCCCCCGAGGACGACGCCTGGTGCCTGCTGCTGAGCTTCATGAAAGTGGTCTGTTGAATTTTCTCTTAAAGTTTTGATTAAAAAAAATATTAAAAAAAAAAAGTAAAGTAGTAGTTTTCCTTTTCGTTGGTTTCTCCATCAAGGCACTGGGTTTGTGCGGCGGGGTAAGGAGCAAACTATCTTCATGTCCTCAGTTTGATGGCGTCAACCCTGGAGGTAGTACCGTGGGTGAGGGCACACGTGGCCACTTCAATGCTCCCTGCTGTCACATTGGAACCCACTGTCTCAAGACTTCGATTCGCCTCTACCTACTGATGGATGTATGTTCTCGGCTCCTGAGTGGCTGCAGGAAGCTCACCTGGGCAAGATTGTAAGCCTATCCCCAACGAACTGGTTGGTCCTCATGACAGACGTGAGCCTCTGGGTTTGAGGAGCTCACTGTCAGGAACTGAAGGTCCAGGGGCGTTTGGACCAAGGAAGAAGCGCTCTGGAACATAAACAGCCTGGAAGCCCGAGCAGTCAGATTGGCGTGTCTATAGTGTTCTAGCCACATGCTCCAGGGTCAGGCGGTCCGTGTGATGTCGGACAATGCAACAATGATAGCCTACATCAACCACCAGAGGGGAACCAAAAGCCAGCAAGTGTCACTAGAAATAGATCTCCTTATGGAATGGGCAGAATTACATCTACAGATGATCTCAGCCTCCCACATCATGGGAAAAGACAACATCAGAGCAGGCTTTCTAAGCAGGGAGAGTCTGAATCCAGGAGAGTGGGCGTTGTTGGTCAAAGCCTTTCAGCTGGTGATAGATCACTGGGGCCTCCCGTTAATCAACCTCCTGGCCGCATCTCACAATGCGAAGTTTCCCCAATTTTTTTTTTTTACTTTTTTATTTTTTTAGTTGCAGAAGAGATCAGTGGTCCCTGGGGATCGACGCCCTATTTCAGACCTGGCCGGAAGAGGACTTACTATGCGCCTTCCCTCCATGGCCCTTGCTGGGCAGGGTCATCCATAAGATCGAGCACCAAAGGGGATTAGTTCTAATAGTAGCTCCAGATTGGCCCAGGCACCTATGGTATACAGACATGCGGAGACTTCTCGTGGAGACCCCCCTGTGCCTTCTACTGCACAGGGACCTGCTTCAGCATGGTCTGGTCCTTCACGAGGATCCAACTTGATTCTGTCTTATGGTTTGGCCCTTGAAAGGGCTCGCCTGATGAAGCGTGGGTATTCGGTGGCAGTAATTACCAAGTTGCTCCGCACACGTGAGTTCTCTATGTCATTAGAGTATCTGGAAGTTTCAGAGCTGGTGCGCAAGATGGGACCGCCTGTTTGTTCTTCACGGTGTAAGGAGACAGGGCGAACCAGCTTCACAGGCTACTATAGCTCGCTGGATCAAGGTGGTGGTCACGGAAGCATATGTAGAGGCAGGAAAGCCATTACCCTTTCAGGATAAAGCTCTTTCCACTAGGGCTCAGGCTGTCTCCCATCTACATCTGCCGAATGGCGACGTGGATGTTCAGGCCCGAGAGGGTGCAGCCTTTGCGAGGGCAGTGCTAACTAGGCCGCAGACAGCCTCCCACCCCGATTAAGAGTAGATTTTGTACATCCCATTGGTCCTGAGTCCATCTGGCTACACGCTATGAAATGGAGAAATTTACCTGATAATTTTGTTTTCCTTAATGTAGACAGATGGAGTCAGCATCGCAGCCATGGCTGCCCAATAAAGATGCTAGGGAATAGTCTGTGAAATGAATATCGATTCTAAGAGGTTACAGGTAAGCTGTTGCCCAACCCCTAGATCAGGGCATCTTTAATCTTGCTGGGATTCAGCATTTGTTTGGTTGAGTACAGTTACGATTATTCATTTTTGATCATTTTTAATCAATTTTTAATCATCTTTTCAATAGTATGTCCACAATGACTTTAGAAGAGAATACTGAAGGGCTGAGGTCACTGCAGGGGTGTATTTCAAGTGACGTCAGTTGTGAAACCTTACTGTCTCCATCTGCTAGCAGGAGAGCATATAACCCTTTGGTCATGAGTCCATCTGCCTACACTAAGGAAAACAAAATTATCAGGTAAGTAATTTCTCCTTTACCCTGTGTGTGTGTGTTTTTCTCTCTGCATTGTCTCTGTCTCTGTGGCTGGCATCTACCCTATGTGTGTGTGGTTTTCTCTCTGTCCTAGTGACTAGAGTTTACCCTGTGCACGTGTGCATGTTTTCTGTCTGCACTGCCTTCTGTCCCCATGGCTGGAGTTTACCCTGTGTTGAGTGTGTGTGTTTTCTCTCTGCAGTGCCCCCTGTACTTGTGCCCAGATTTGGATGCATATGAAAATGATAAAGCTCTGATCTTGGGTCTGGCAGGCGAGCACCAGAGGTCTAATGCTGCACTGGCATTGCAGCTGGCACAAGCGTGGCTTCACTGCCATGGATATCACGGTAAGGATGTGACTGTAGTACTGTATATACCCTGTTTAAGATGTTCCTCTAATATTGTGCATGCTGTGTCTTGAGTAGGGAATAACTGTATTTGGGGTTTTTTTTGGCAGATGTTGGTGAGGTGGAAGAATCCTGGCAAACCTGCCATCTAATAAAGCAGCCTCTACCCCTGGCTGCTGCCTTCCGACCCAGTTTTGCTATGGTACAGGGTGAGTTCCCAGCCTCTGGTGATTCTGCTGCTTCTTCAGTTCAGTACTTTAAAGAAAAAAGTCTTTATTTTCTTTTGAGGCTAACTGAAAATCAGTCCATGCTATTCCCTAGCACCACATTGCTCTCAGCTGATTGTAAAGAGATGTGCCACTGAGGTGTAACAGCATAGAAAGTTACAGAAGTCGAAAGGCCCCTGCTAGATCCCTCCCTGGTCTCCTCTTCCTGCCCAATCCCAGGGAGAGGGACAAACACTCTACACCCTTCCAGAAGGGGGCTGTAACATATTTGTCAACTTTTCATTGGCTTCTTGAATTCTGTCCCTTTTCCCCTCCCTCTGCAGCACTTCCCCTTTTTCATCCCAGTACACGCTCCCCCTCTGAGATTCTTAGAGGTGTACTCACAAGCTTATACACAGACATCTTATACTTGCTTACACAGCCCCTCAGAGAGAGAATGTGTAAACATTTATAGCATTGATGAACCAAAAACCAGGGAGCGTGAACCCAACAGAATAGAAGGAATAAAGAAGTTGTGATTATCTGGGACATTCCCATTTCAACCTATAGGAAGATTGATTGTTAGAAAACTGGATATTGTGGTGTAAGGAAAAAACACAATGACATTGCTGATAGATGTGTCGGTACCCAGCGACTACTCTGTGAATCATATGGAGAAAGCAAAGATCCTTAAGTATCAAGAGATGCAATCAAAGACCAAGAAAATGTAGCAGAAAGATATATAGAAATATTCCCAATTATATTGGGTGCCACTGGCCTGATTAAGAAGGATTTCCAAGCCCATTTTGATATGTTGCCTATAAAAATTACAGCCTATGAGCACAATGCAAGTACTACGAAGGGCATCAGCAGTAAATTTGAGAGACACGGATCATTCCCAACAAACCCTGGCTTACAAATGAGGTTCATTCCTATCCAGGTATGCACAAACCTTTTGGAGAACCTGCCCAGAGAGACAATCAATATTCAAGAAACATCATTGGTATGGTAAATTTGTACGTATGTCACAAACATATACAATACTCGTAGAGACCTTCACAAATACATACACACATTTGCCTGATAGACATATCTCCTCCCTCATACACTTGGAGACATCCTCATTGGCACGCAAACACACTTTTGCACATATACACAGAGGCACCCTTATTGGTGCGCAAGCACACACCCAGATATGCGCACTTGGAGGCACCCTCACTGGCGTACAAACGCATATATACACATTCAGAGGCACCCTCACTGGCTCATAAATGCATACACATACATATATGCTTTCACAGACACGCACCTCTAAAGCTTAGAGGTACTCTCACTTGTGCATCTGTATGTGTGCACACTCCTCCCTCCCCCCACTGGTGCACCCACACCTCACAGGCATGCTCCTTCTGCTCTGACATTTACCTCTTCCTTATTTCACTTAAATAATGGTATTGTACAGTAAGAGGGCAGTTATCAAATCATTCTACTCACATAAATTGACCATTTGAATATTGACCACCCACAGTACAACTAAAAGTATAAATGGTGTTCTACAATGCGTGTAGCTTTTAGAAGCATTAAGAGGAGGCATTCCTGGAGATGTATTTTGGTCAAGGGAAGAAATGAATATGCATAGATCACATTTTCAAATCTGTGCAAAGCATTTTTCCATGAAAAACGTAGCTGCAGGTACAAATGCCCATAGAAAGTAGGTGTGCTCTTTCACTTTGAGAATTGGTGCAAAACCGAAGAGTAAAAAGTATCTGTGCACTTTGACTCAAAATGCACAGCTTGAAAATTGCCTCCTTTATTAGTAAATTGAGAAGAACAACTCCACCTTTTTGCCCTCTTTCCTCCCTGTTGCTCACTTGGTGGTCTTGTCCCTTGTGATGTACTTCATGGGTTACACTCACTCCTGATACAAAACACTTCATGGATTATTGTTGCCTCTCACATGGGTGGTCTTAGGCTATGCTCCTTCCCTCATAATATCCCTGTTCCCCCCTTTATGGTGTTCTTTCCCCTTAAGGTTTACAAGAGACGGAGTGGCTGGGCCGTACACAGATCCTTCAGCATGGGGCACTCACCTATTACATCGATGGAGCCCACACCAGCAGCAGTATGCAGGCCTGTGTGCACTGGTTCCAAGATGTGGCACTCAATGAAGAGAAGCCTAGCACGTAAGCAGAGGGAGCGGGGTGAAGGCTTTCTGCAGACGTGATCTGTATGTGCTGACGTGATGGAGCATTGACGAGACCTACAGGCTGTGCATGAATCACATTCTGTACTTGCGTTTTATACAATTGTGCGTTCAGTAGGTGGTGCAGGGAAAAGGGACATTGAGGGCAATTTTCAAAACTTGTGGCCAACACAGGGTTGGCAGATACTTTTCATTCACAGATTTTTACCTTTTTCTCAAAGGAAAAGTATATGTGTGCTTTTCCTTTGAAAATTGCCCAGGAAAAAAAAGTACCCACAGAGATTCACTTCCTTTTTCCTGGCCAAAACAACACATGAAGTTTTGAAAATCCAGAACTCTGCACGTTTTGCCGCCCCAACTTGCCAGTGGCCTGGAATTGCCTCCAGGAAAATGCAAATAAAAGTGCATACGCTGTAGAACGCATATACTTTCACCTGCATGCAGGGTGGTCATTTTCAGATAGTTTATTTATCTGGGTAAATGACCATTGAAAATTACCTTTATTGTGTGTGTGAGATGTATTTTAAAGAAATGAATTTCCTGGGAATGTTTTGGTAATGCTGTCAATGCTTTTTTGCTTTGGAGGCATAGGGCTGCCCATAGAATGTGTTGAGGGGTGAGGAGGGGCATGATTTCTGCACAGGGGCCATAGAAAATAGAGCTGGACAGAGCTTATCCATTCTCTTGAGTGCTGTGGAGAGCATCAGGAGACAGAAGCATAGACTACGATGGCACACAGAGATTTCCAGCCATGTATAATGCACTACTTATCCCAGGACAAGCAGGATGATAGTCCTCACATATGGGTGACATCATCGATGGAGCCCCCTCATGAAAAAGCTTCTGTCAAAGTTTCTAGAAACTTTTGGCTGGCACACTGAGCCTACTAAGCATGCCATGATCCCTGCATCCACAGGGGTCTTCCTCTAGTCTCTTTTTTTTTTCCCTGCTGCTTTTAGCCTCGCGTTGAAGGAGCTCTGTGAGTTTTTCTCACTATTTTTCCTCACGGAATATTTCACCAAAAATTAATATTTTCTGTCACAAAAATTTCCCATCTGGTCTCCTTTTGACATTCTGTTCGGTAACCGCTCTTTGGAGCCTTTTTTCACCGATTCCAGTTAATTTTTATAACCGGTATCCGCGAGTCACCGACCGTTACCAGGCCTTAAAAATTTCAACAATGGCCACCGGTTTCAAGAGATGTCCTAATTGTCCCTGGACAATGTCGATTACAGACCCGCATGACATTTGCGTTCTGTGCCTGGGATCAGGCCATGATGTCCGCGCATGTTCGACCTGCGCCCAGATGACACCGAAGGGCAGGCGTGCCCGGATTGACAAGATGGAGGAACTTTTCAAAAGGATCACTCCATCATCGTCGGCGTCATCACCGAAGCTGGCTTCCTCTGCTGAAAAGCATCAAGGTAAGAAGAAATTCGGTGACCAATCATCACAGACGCCATCGGGATCTTCAATAGCGTCTTCGTCCGCCAGTAAAGAACAGAGAGAGAAAAAACGTCATTAGCACCAATCCGATTCCGTTCCTTCGGATCCATCGGTGACCGCATCGAGTTCGAAGGAGATCGAACCGATGACAAAACGGGTCTGGGTACAAGAGCTTCCATGACCCTCTGTACCTGAGACACTGAGGCACTCTCCACTGGCAACGGTGTTAGAGGCTGGACCTACACATACTGTTGTGGAAGTACCAGCAGCGCCAGTTCTTCCTTCTCCGGAGACAGAGAACCCTGTCCCAGTGTCAATAGAAGAAGTCACCTTGATGATTCAGCAAGCAGTCACCGAAGCTTGGAAGAAATTCCAACCTCCATCGACACTGATGCCACCATCAGCTCCGGCACCGAAGCCAACCATATTTGCTCCACTACTAACAAGGATCGATGCCTTGCTCGGTGCCCTCCCGACACCGGTACCATCGGGTGCTACGATACCTCTATCGGAGCCATCTTTACACCCGCAACCACCGACGGCACCGCCAATTCCGATTCCAAGTTCATCTGAGGACGATGACCATGATTCGGATCATACACCTGGACCATCAAGCTTACAAAAGACCCGTTTTCCATCGAGGCCTTCGATACAGTTTCCTAGTCCTTCGATGCCCTCGCAGCCTGGTCTATTGGGAGATTTTATTGGCCGATTCCCGTCGATGCCATTGGTGCCCTTTGGTTCTCAGTCGAGATCTTTTCTGCCTCCATCGATGCCAAAGCAAATACCAAGATCTGCAACAATCAAAAAGCATCCTCCTCCGCAGAATACTACACATCCTTCTGGATCTTATTTCCAGCAGCCACCAAATACTTGGGAGGATGTCAATACTGATTCTAATACTGATAGTGATGACCTTCCATCTGAACCTTCTCCACCAGAAGAGCGAAGAAAGTCCCCACCAGAGGACCTATCTTTCCAACACTTTGTTAAAGAAATGGCAGATACCATTCCATGTGAACTGCTGGCTGAAGAGGATACTCGACATAAGACACTAGAGATCCTACAATTTGTAGATGCACCAAAGGAGATCATGGCAATACCTATCCATGAAGTTCTTCTAGAGCTTCAGGACTGCCTTTGGGAGCATCCTTGTTCTGTGCCTGCAGTTAATCGGAGAACGGATGCTACATACCTGGTCCAGCATACACCAGGTTTTCAAAAGCCACAGTTGCCACATAATTCCTTTGTTGTGGAATCTGCCCAGAAAAAGGCAAGGAAGCAGAAGCCGCATTCATCTACTCCTCCAGGAAAGGAACATAGATTCCTTGATACTTTAGGAAGAAAGGTATTCCAGGGATCCATGCTGGTGTCACATATAGCTGCATACCAGCTATATATGACCCAATATCAAAGGAAGTTTGGAAACAGGTCCAGGAATTAGCAGATTCCCTTCCTCAACAACAGCAACAAACACTCAATGCCCTTGTTGACAAGAGGCTAGAGTCAGGAAAACATGAGGTCAGGCCGCATATGATTCTTTCGAGACTTCGGCCCATTTATCAGTTACGGGAATTAGTGCACGGAGGTGGGGTTGGCTGAAGGCTTCCGATCTCAGAATGGAAGTCCAAGAGAGACTCATGGACCTTCCAGGCACAGGAGACAACCTCTTTGAAGAGAAAGTACAGGCCACGGTATCTTTACTTAAAGATCATCACGAGACGCTACGTCAACTATCTAAGTTATATCGGATCCAGCATCCTCTGTATGAAAACCCGCTAGGCGTGACACTAGACGCCTAGCGCCTAGACCTTTTTACAGACCTCATAGGTACTATCCTCCTACCTCCTCTGCACAACCTTTCCGTCAACCTCAGAGAGGTTGTTCACGTCAGCCAAAACAGGCTAAGCCTCAGCCACCTCCACAGTCAACCCCTGCATCTGGTTTTTGAAATCTACACCAGAAGACAGCAGCTTCTCCCACAATCCTCAAACCAAATTTACCCGTAGGAGGTCGGCTCCATTACTTCCAATACCAGTGGAGCCTCATCACCACAGACCAATGTGTACCAACTATCCTAAGGAGAGGATACCGCCTAAAATTTCAAACGCTACCCCCAGAGTCTCCACCCCACCCCTCTGTGGTCCCACAGCATCATAACATCTCAACTACAATCAGAACGTTCCACCCTGCTGACTACCAGGACTGTATAAACTGTTCCCTGGTCTCAACAGGGTATAGGGTTCTACTCCCGCTATTTTCTCATTCCAAAGAAAACAGGCGGCCTCAGTCCCATACTAGACCTCTGCAATCTCAACAAATTTCTCCACAAAGAAAAATTCCAAATGGTTTCCCTAGGGACCATTCTTCCATTGTTGCAACAGGGGATTGGCTTTGTTCTCTGGACCTTCAAGATGCATACGCTCACATTCCCATTTCCCCACATCATCGAAAGTACTTGCGATTTGTAATGGGGAAAAAGCATTTTCAGTATCGAGTCCTCCCATTTGGACTGGCCTCAGCACCTCGAGTATTCACAAAGTGCATGGCAGTCGCAGCTGCACATCTGAGAAAAAACAGCATTCATGTTTTTCCACACCTAGACGACTGGCTCATCAGAAATCCATCCAAACAAGGAGCTCTTGCTGCACTTCAGCGCACCATATCCCTCCTGCATTCCTTGGGGTTTCCAATCAGCTACCAGAAATCGCATTTGACCCCGTCTCAGATCCTTACTTTCATTGGGGCAGACCTCAATACCACAGTCGCAAAAGCTTTTCTTCCAACCGACTGTGCCAACAATCTAGCGACGCTAGCAAATCACTTGAGTATCTGCAACGTTGCCACTGCTCTGCAATTCCTAACCCTGTTAGGCCACATGGCATCTATAGTTCATGTAACACCTATGGCAAAACTAGCCATGAGAAGGACTCAATGGACATTAAAGTCTCAATGGCTGCAAGCAATCCAGCCTCTGTCGACCATGATTCGAATCACAGACAATTTACGTCTCTCACTTCGATGGTGGACAAACCAGTCTGCTTTACGGACCGGCTTACCATTCCAGCAACCGACTCCTCAAGTAACTCTAACCATGGACGCATCCCACTTGGGATGGGGAGCGCACGTCAACAACCTTCAGACTCAAGGTACGTGGACACCGCTCGAACGAGATTGTCAAATAAACTTTTTGAAGCTTCGAGCGATACGATATGCCCTCTGTGCCTTCAAGGATTGCCTATCCCAGAAGGTTGTGTTGATACAGACAGACAACACAGTGGCAATGTGGTATATAAACAAGCAGGGAGGCACAGGCTCCTATCTCCTCTGTCAGGAAGCAGTGCAGATTTGGGACTGGGCCTTAGCACACTCCATGAGCCTCAAGGCCACGTACCTAGCAGGCATACAAAATGTCCTAGCGGACAATCTCAGTCGACATTTCCATCCACATGAATGGTCTCTGGATCCCTGTGTAGCAAGCAAAATCTTTCAACGCTGGGGTCAACCAACCATAGACCTCTTTGCGTCCAAATTGAATCACAAGGTGGAAAGGTTTTGCTCCCTCCACAGCCGTTGCCAAAGATTCCCCAAGGACGCCTTTGCTCGCCCTTGGAACACAGGCCTTCTGTATGCGTATCCTCCGATCCCGCTCATAGCCAAGACTCTCGTGAAGCTCCAACAGGACAAGGGGATAATGATCCTCATAGCCCCGTATTGGCCTCGACAAGTTTGGTTTCCAATACTTCTTGACCTCTCGATCAGAGACCCAATTCGCCTGGGCACAGCACCCACTCTCATAACTCAAAATCAAGGCAAGTTTCGCCACCCGAACCTGCAAACCCTTGCTTTGACAGCATGGATGTTGAAAGCTTGATTTTACAACCACTCAATCTTTCAATGCCGGTCTCGCAGGTTCTCGTAGCTTCACGAAAGCCGTCCACACGTAAATCTTACAGTTTCAAACGGACTAGATTTACTAAATGGTGCACGCAAAATGGTGTTGACCCCTTTTTCTTGTTCCACTTCATCTTTACTAGATTACTTATGGCACCTTTCAGAATCAGGACTCCAGACTTCTTCTGTACATGTACACCTCAGTGCTATAGCAGCATATCACAAACCGATAGGGGATGCTCCAATTTCAGCACAACCCCTAGTCAGTCGATTTATGAGAGGCTTACTTCAGCTAAAGCCTCCCATCCAACCACCAGTTACGGAATGGGACCTTAATGTAGTACTTGCAAGACTCATGCGCTCTCCGTTTGAGCCTTTGCATTCCTGTGATGTGAAATTTCTTACATGAAAAGTATTTTTCCTCATAGCTATCACATCAGCTAGGAGGATCAGTGAGTTACAAGCACTGGTGACTTACTCACCCTATACCAGGTTCCTGCACGACTGAGTGGTTCTGTGCACTCACCCTAAATTTCTGCCTAAAGTGGTAACGGATTTTCACCTCAACCAATCCATTGTTTTACCCACTTTCTTCCCAAGGCCTCACTCTCACCAGAGAGAGAGGACCTTGCATACCTTGGACTGTAAGCGTGCCCTCGGCTTTTACCTTGATCGCACTGCAGTCCATAGAAAATCCACTCAACTCTTTGTTTCTTTTGACAAAAACAAACCAGGAGTTGCAGTAGGAAAGCAAACTCTCTCCAACTGACTAGCAGACTGTATCGACTTCTGTTATGAAAAAGCAGGCCTTCCTCTCCAAGGGCGAGTAAAGGCGCACTCAGGGCTATGTCAACATCCATTGCACACTACCGTTGTGTACCTATTGCAGATATTTGCAAGGCTGCTACTTGGAGTTTGCTGTATACCTTTGCAGCTCATTATTAGATAAGGAAGGAAGATAAGACTCTGCCTTCGGACAATCTATCTTGAAAAACCTATTCCCAGTTTAATACCAACTCCTTCCACAACCATTTGCCGTGATTCAGGCTGCCTCATCTTCGTCAATGGCACATCAGTTGTGCCTGTTGCACGTGATATGTACCATTGACTACTTCAAGAATGAATCAGCTTATAGCTTGCTAATCACCCATATGTGAGGACTATTATCCTGCTTGTCCTGGGATAAAGCAAAATTGCTTACCTTGTAATAGGTGTTATCTCAGGACAGCAGGATGTAGTCCTCACGAAACCCACCTGCCACCCCGCGGAGTTGGGTCCATTATGTTTTTATTTTATTTTTTTGCTCATACTTTTTTGCTACAAACGAGACTGGAGGGAGACCCCTGTGGATGCAGGGATCATGGCATGCTCAGTAGGCCCAGTGTGCCAGCCAAAAGTTTGTAGAAACTTTGACAGAAGTTTTTCCCGTGAGGGGGGCTCCATCAATGATATCACCCATATGTGAGGACTACATCCTGCTGTCCTGGAATACACCTATTACAAGGTAAGCAATTTTGCTTTGTCCCATCTGACCCCATTGAAGCCTATCTGCTACAATGCTTAATGTACTCTGTGCTTCTCCCATGCTTCCTTGAATACTCTTAGTATTTTTGCTAACTCCTTGTTCACTGGAAGAGCTAAAATGATAGAATTCAGATGGACACAAAGGGGACCTTGGTGAGAAGGCAATGGAGAAATGAAACTAGATGACATATGGTCTGTGGCAGCACATTAGACAGGAACAAATGGGCAAACTGGGTAAATCATGGGGTCCTTATCTGTTGACATCTGTTTTCTTGGGAAGCCAAGCCGCACATTTTACTTTCAGAAATTAGCGCCTACCCAAAGGTAGGCGCTAATTTCTTTGGGCACCGGGAAAGTGCACAGAAAAGCAGTAAAAACTGTTTTTCTGTGCACCCTCCGACTTAATATCATGGTGATATTAAGGCGGAGGTCCCGAAAGTTACCAAAAGTAAAAAAAATAAATAAAAAAAATTTGAAGGCGGCTCGCGGATCGAAAACCAGATGCTTAATTTTGCCAGCGTCCAGTTTCCAAACCCGTGGCTGTCAACAGGCTCGAGAACCGGCACCGGCAAAATTGACCGTCGGCTGTCAAACCCGCTGACAGTTGCCACTCTGGTCCAAAAGGATTACCTGTTTTTACCGCCGGACCTAATTTGCATACTGAATCGCACGCACAGGAGAGCGGGCATTCGCCCGCTCTCCCGCTGACTTTACTGTATTGGCCCGTTAGCTGTTTATTATAGTGATAGTCCTCAGCCAGGAGCCACAGATTGTAGCTCCTTTCAGATCTGAGGATGTGTGTAGCCTAAGTCCAACCAGTAGGTGTTGCTGTTGAGCAATAACCAATGCTCACTCCCCCACCCCAGGGGCTGTGAATGTGCCTCTGCAGCACCCCCAGCCGTGGTCTAGCCAGGGAACAGAAGGCTGAAGCAGGAGCACAGGACTTTGGTGTGGCAGAGCATACAGTACTGCCACTGTGCCACCAGATCACTCCCACCACCATTTGGGTAAAGAAATGCTTCTTTATGTTCCATGTAGGTCTGCCCAAATCCAGCCGCCTTGTCCTGAAGTCTCCTTTCTTTGATTTGCTAATTGCTGATGAGGCTTTCTTATTTATTTGCAGTGGCTCCATTGTGCGAGTGCTGCTGTTTAATGCCACAGGGGATCGGGATACAGCTGCACTGTTAAAATTGCTGCAGGTAAAGTAGAGCCTTTTTTCTGTGTTTGGGGGTGGGGAGTATTTACTGTAATTTATTTTAAACACTTATACCCTGTTTATCAACATTAATCAGCAGTTTACAATAAAAACATTAATAAATAATCAAAATAATCAGATTGGTCAAAAACAGACAACACTAAAATCAATAACAGGAATAACATTAAGTAAACTAATGAAATAAATTTTAAAAAACCCATAAAATTTCAAAAGGATCTAAAAACATAAAAAATGACTAAAATCAAATGAGACTACTCACTGATTGGGTTATTTCTAGAGATGATATCTTAAAATATATTCAAAGACCTGATTAAAGAGGAATGCCTTAACCAGTTTCCTGAATCTTAACAGTGATGTCTCGTGCTTAATTTCTTCCTGTAAGGCATTCCACAATTTTGGGTCTTAGACCCAGAAAATTTGCTCTCTAGATTCATCAGTCTAATCTGCTTGAAAGATGGAGCATCTAGCAAAAGTTTAGTGGCTGACCTTGGAAGGAGGATTTAAAGTTTGTTATTGATGAAGAGGACTGGGAAAAGATAAGGTCAGGAATAGAAAACATTTCTATTTCTCCCAGGACAAGCAGGATGGTAGTCCTTACATGTGGATGTCACGGAAAACTTCTGTCAAAGTTTCTAGAACTTTTGATTGGCACACTGAGCATGCCATAATCCCTGTAGCCACATGGGTCTCCCTTCAGTCTCTCTCTTTCTGCGCTGCAGTTTGCCTCGCAGTTAAGAGCTCTGTGAGAATTTTCTCACTACTTTTCCTCATGGAAAACCTCGAAGTTATCTTCATAAAAAGTTCCCTCATAGGGGTCTCCCATCGCAACACTGTTTCTTAACGCTCGGTGAGTACTTTTCCACCGTCTCCGGTTGGTTCCTGCTACCCTGTTATCGGTTTCCGCCGGTCATCGACCGTTTCGTGGCCCCCTTTTTCACCATGGCGACGGGCTTCAGAAAATGTCCAGAGTGCCCGTGCAAGATGTCCATTACTGACCTGCACGATGTTTGTGTGCTGTGCCTCGGCTCAGCGTACGATGTAGCTGTACTCCAATGACCAAGAAGGGCAGGCGTACCCGTTTAGATAAAGTGGAGTCTCTTTTCAAAATAAAACTAACTCCATCGACTGCCACACAGTCATCACCGGCATGAACGTCTTCATCCATTGACAAACCTCGCCGGGAGCAGCTAGGGAGCGGTGACCGTCCATCACAGACGCCGTCCAGGGCATCGGTAGCATTTTTGGTGCCGGAGAAGGACCGGACCGAGCACCGAGGGGAAACATCGTCACAGACACCGCATTGGCCTTGATGGCTATCAAGCTGGTTGCGAAGAGGGCACTGGGACAGAAGCCTCCATCCTCCTCTGCACCCGAGACCCTGAGGCGATCCCCACCAATATCGGTGCTGGGTACTGAGCCCCCACAGATTCCTGTAGATGTGCCAGTAGCGCCTAGCCTGCCTCCCCCTGTAGCTGCATTACCTATACCAGCTTCCAGGGAGGAGCTGGACATCCTTGTCCACCAGGCAGTCCTTGATGCCTTCCGGAGCCTGCATCTGCCATGGATACCGGTACCCATACTGGCACCGGAGTCATTGCTGTTTACACCACTGCTCGACCACCTTGACACCCTCATCGGTGCCTTTCCAACCCAGCTTGCACCATCGGTACTGAGTCGATCTTCTGATCCTCCAAAGCACCCGATACCCATTCCGGGATCCTCTGTGGATGAGGACATGGACGCTAGTCCTATTCCAGCTCCGCTTCCATCGATGCTGGAACCGGTGCCAGGTTCGTCGGGGCTCTCAGGATCGAAACACCCATGGTTCCCATCGATGCCATTTAAGTCTCCATCGGTGCCACTTCCATCGAAGCCACAGAGGCCTCCCTCGATGCCTACACAATCTGGAGTATCAGACATTTTCCCTCCTTCGGGGTCTCAACCAGAGCCCCCTTATGATCCAGAGGACATACTATCAGAGCCTTCTCCTCCAGAGGAAAGGAGACTGTCCCCTCCAGAAGACCTCTCCTTTGCTAATTTCATAAAAGAGATGTAAGAAACCATCCCTTTCGACCTGGTCACCGAAGAGGTTTTCAGGGGTGATGAATCAGATGAACTGATGAGTCAGACAAACTGAACGAAATCACTGTGAACCTGGAAGATGTAGGAGGCCAGATTGACAAACTAAAGAGTAGCAAATCACCTGGACCGGATGGTATGCATCCTAGGGTACTAAAGGAACTCAAAAATGAAATTTCTGATCTATTAGTTAAAATTTGTAACCTATCATTAAAATCATCCATTGTACCTGAAGACTGGAGGGTGGCCAATGTAACCCCAATATTTAAAAAAGGCTCCAGAGGCGATCCCGGTAACTATAAGACCAGTGAGCCTAACTTCCGTGCCGGGAAAAATAGTGGAAACTATTCTCAAGATCAAAATCGTAGAGCATATAGAAAGACATGATTTAATGGAACACAGTCAACACGGATTTACCCAAGGGAAGTCTTGCCTAACAAATCTGCTTCATTTTTTTGAAGGGGTAAATAAACATGTGGATAAAGGTGAACTGGTAGATGTAGTGTATTTGGATTTTCAGAAGGCATTTGACAAAGTCCCTCATGAGAGGCTTCTACGAAAACTAGAAAGTCATGGGATAGGAGGCAATGTCCTTTCGTGGATTACTAACTGGTTAAAAGACAAGAAACAGAGAGTAGGACTAAATAGTCAATTTTCTCAGTGGAAAAGTGTAAACAGTGGAGTGCCTCAGGGATCTGTACTTGGACCGGTGCTTTTCAGTATATATATATATATATATACTGAAAAGCACCGGTCCAAGTACAAATGATCTGGAAAGGAATACGACGAGTGACGTTATCAAATTTGTGGATGATACAAAATTATTCAGAGTAGTTAAATCACAAGCAGACTGTGATACATTACAGGAGGACCTTGCAAGACTGGAAGATTGGGCATCCAAATGGCAGATGAAATTTATTGTGGACAAGTCAAGATGTTGCATAAGTTTGGATAAGTTCTTGGAGGAGAAGTCCATTAACGGCTATTAATCAAGTTTACTTAGGGAATAGCCAGTGCTATTAATTGCATCAGTAGCATGGGATCTTCTCAGTGTTTGGATAATTGCCAGATTCTTGTGGCCTGGTTTGGCATCTGTTGGAAACAGGATGCTGGGCTTGATGGACCCTTGGTCTGACCCAGCATGGCAATTTCTTATGTTCTTATTAGAAGTCCTTCAATTCGTAGATGCCCCCAAAGAAATTATGGCCATTCCAGTCCATGAAGTGCTCTTGGATCTGCAACATCGCCTATGGGAGCATCCTTGCACTGGTCAATAGAAAGACAGATGCGACATATCTGGTCCAATACACTCCAGGTTTCCTGAAACCACAGCTACCTCACCAATCAGTGGTAGTGGAATCTGCGCAGAAGAAGGGGTTCTTATGGCCTGGATTGGCCACTGTTGGAAACAGGATGCTGGGCTTGATGGACCCTTGGTCTGACCCAGTATGGCATATTCTTATGTTCTTAGGCCAAGAGATTGTGCCCTCATTCTTCAGCTCCCCCTGGGAAGGACTAAAGATTTTTGGATGGTCTAGGTCAGAAAGTCTTTCAGGGCTCTATGTTAGTGTCACGTATGGCTGCTTATCAGTTACATGTGACACAATACTAGAGGAACCTGTGGAAGCAAGTCCAGGGGATAGCAGACTCTCTCCCCCCCAACAGCAACAGGAGAACCTCACTGCTATTCTCCAAAAAGGCCTTGATGCAGGGAAACATGAAGTCAGAGCTGCATATGATTCCTTTGAGACGGCTTCTTATTTATCAGTGACAGGAATGAGTGCCAGAAGGTGGGCCTGGCTTAAGGCCTCTGACTTAAGGCCGGAAGTCCAGGATAAACTCGCTGATCTCCCGTGCACTGGAGATAATCTCTTTGGTGACAAGATACAGGACGCAGTGGTTCAATTAAAAGATCATCACGAGACCCTGCGTCAGCTTTCCACAGTCTCTACGGAACCTCCTTCCTCTGCTCGAAAGACCACCAGAAGGGGTCCCAGAAGACCCTTTTATCGCTCACACAAGTGAGCAAGAAAGGACGCCACAAGTTACAGGGGTGTTACCTTTCTCCCAGCTGGTGTTAGAGATGTGGAGGAAGTGGAGAGTTAAACTGGCAGGGGGTAGGCAGGTTTTTCACTGCAACTCATTTTGGGCTGGGGATGGAGTGGAAAGAAATAGAGATGGTGGGGGGGGGGAATAGCCAGACTGGAGCAAATTTGGGATGGAAAAGGGCTAATTCCCTTTCACATTTTTTTGCAGCAATCTTATCCCTTGATGTAAAAGGATCAATTCTCCTACAATCAATTGGCTCATTATTTTTGCTCAGAGAAGTTTAATTTGGAGCTGAAAAAGGGAAAACACTTTTTGTAAATTTTTGTGAGCAAGTAGATAAGATTAAAAGGCCTATATCCCGGATTTATGCATTGTTGAATGGGGAAATAAAGAGGAAGGTGGTGTTATCAACTAGCCTGGGAGGAAGACTTGGGAGTAGTCCTAGAGGAGGAGAAATGGGATCAGTTCTATGTGGCTGTTGGGTGAAGCTCAGTCTCAGCTCAGACAAAAGAAAATGGGTACAAATTCTTGTATTAGATGGTATCTGACTCCAGCTCGATTATACAAAATGTCAATTACAAATTGTGACAAGGGTTGTGGGGCCAGAGGCACTTTCTTCCATTTATGGTGAACATGCCCTGATGTGGATAAGTTATGGGACAAGGTAATGGATTTTCTAAGGGAAGTGTTGGGGTTCTCAATCCCTAAAGACCCTAAAATGTCTATCAAATATTTCCACAGGGATGGGTACTGAGCCTCAAAAGCATTTGATGACACAAATATTAACGGCAGTCAGGGGTGAGATTGCTTATTGTTGTCTTTGGTTGAGTTTCGCCCAAGGATTGAGAGGTTTCATTATATGGGGAAACTCACAGCTAGGCGGAATGATAAATTAAATAACTTCGGAAAGATATGGGAACTTTATTTGTAATGGAAATGTAGAAATTGTTATGCCTAGTAAAAGGAGTAACGGGGTTAGTGGGAGGCTGGCTATTGGGGGACAAGGGGAGTTTGAGGTATGCTGAATGTTTAGATTGTTCTCATGTTTAAAGGGGAAAACTGATGGTAGGAAGAATTTTGCAGGTAGGGATGGCTATTACGAGTGAGTGATTCGGTATCTTCCACTACTATGTTGTGTCCGGATGGAGACTTGTTATTTTGGTAAATGTGTACAGTGGATTGTATTATGTTGATTGTTATTCTGTTACAGCTTTTGACCTGCTAATACAAACTTGAATTACAAAAAAAACCTTGAGTTACAAAAAAAAAAAAAGAACTGTTTTCCCGCAGAATTTGTGTTCCTTATGCAAACGGCATTTTTGATTAAGAGGAGCTCTGGGGGAAAGGGATCTTACCCCAAAGGGTCCTGGGGGGGAGTCCTCTAGTTCTATCTCAGCCAAAAAAAAGAGCCAGAGCCAGATCTGGATAGAAGTTGGTCAAACACCTTGAAGAGTCTAAGTCTTGTAAGCAGCCAGAGGATAAGTCTAAGGGAGGTAGACAAAAGTTTGAGGCCAGGCGTTATCCAGGGAAAAGAGCTACACAGCACCAATATGTGAGCAAATCTCAATCCTTTTGGGGAAACCATAGGAACTCTTGGGAGAGTTCAAGCCCTAATTGGGGAGAACTTAAGGGGTTTCAGTGAGATTCAAATGTTCCAGTCTCTGTGAAGAGTGGTCCAAAATTGTTGGACCAGTGGGTCATGGCCTTGGAATTTGCTTGCTCAGTAGCTCAGGCCTTTATGGTTTCTCCATATGCTTTTCAGGTCAAGAAAATCTGTGTGATCCACATTGGAGCAATTTTTTTTTCTGTTGGGGGTGATAATTCCAAGAGGTTGGGGAAAGTACTTCATTTACTTTGTGGTGCCCAAAAAGGAGGTTACATTTTGTCTCATTTTAGACCTCAAGAAGGTGAATGCGTGCTTATGAATGCCTCCATTTTGAATAGAAACGTTGTGCTCTATGATTACAGTAGTCAGGAAAGGGGAGTTCCTGGCATCTTTGGATCTTATGGAGGACTCTCCACATTCTTATTCAGAGAGATCATCAAAAGTTCCTCAAGTTTGCAGTGCTGGCAGGGCATTTTCAGTTCAGGTGCTTCCTTTTGGGCTGGTGATGGCTCCTCGCACCTTTTTCAAGATGACGGTGGTGGTGGTAGCAGCATTGTGCAAGGAAGGTATCCTTGCGCATCCCTACCTGAAACAACTGGCTCATTTGGGCGAAGTCTAGAGATTTGCCTTTAGTTTGTTCACAGGGTGGTTCAGTTACTGCAGGAACTAGGCTGGGTAGTAAACTTCTTTCCAAGAGCAAGCTGCTTTTGTCACAGAGCTTAGAATACCTAGCAGCTCGTTTCGAGAAGGCTTGTAGGCAAGTTGTTTCTTTCCACAGAGTGGATGGTGAAACTGCAGGGGCAAGTCTGTCATTTTGTTGCAATCAGAGTCCCAGAATCTGTGGTTACCTTCAGGTGCTGAATTCCATGATGACCTCACTGGACCTAGTACTGTGGGCATTCGCCCATATTAAGACCATTGCAGAAAGCGCTTCTCACATTTTGGAATCCTCAATCACAGGGTTTTGAGATCAGGTTACCCGAAACCAGTTTTTCTTAGTGGCTCTCACAGAAAAGTTTGTCCAAAGATGTCGATCTGAAAATTTCGGATTGGATTACGGTGACTACGGATGACAGCCTGTGTGGCTGGGAGGTAATTTGTCAGGTGCTGACAGCACAGGACTGGTGGACTGCATCTGAAGCCTCCTGGTCAGTCAGATGGTTAGAAACCTTAATTGCTTTTCAGCCATTGGTTAGAGATAAGGCAGTGAGAGTGTTGGTGGACAATGTGACAGCAGTGGTATATATAAATAGAGAGGAACGAAGAGCTTGGCAGTTTCCTTGAAAATGAGGCTCTTGTTCCATTGAGTGGAGCAGAATCTGAAGACATTGTCAGCAATTCATGAAGCCAGGGTAGAGATTGTGCAGGCGGACTATCTCAGCATGCATACTCTCGACCCTGGGGAGTGGGAGTTGGCAGACGAAGCTGTCTCTCATTAGGGCCACATGAGGCAGTCCTCAGTTGGATTTGATGGTGATGAGGCAGAATGCCAGAGCTGCAGGGTTCTTCAGTTGAAGGTGGGAGACAGGGTCAGAAGGCCTTGATGCCTTGCCTAAGGGGATTCTGCTTTGTCCTTCCTCCTTTGCATCTGATAGGAAGAAAGGGCACACAGAAGGGCATAGAGGAAGGGTGATTCTGGTGGCTCCAGAGCAGCCCAGGCATCCTTGGTTCATGGACTTGATAAACCTCAAGTTAGAAGGACCCTTGTGGTTCAGCCATATTCCTGACCAGCAGGCTTAGAACAGGTGGATGGCTTTTGTCTCACATCCTGGCTTTTGAGTCGAGAACGCTGAAAGTTAAGGACTATTCAGATGAGGTCATTTCTACTTTGTTTCAAGCCAGGAAGATCTTGAAACACGTTTGGAAGGTGTTTGAGTCATGGTGTCAGGAATCAGGGCTTCAATTCAGATGAGCCTGTCTTTTTTGCAGAACAGCTTATGGAAGGGTTTAGCCTTAAACTCTCTGAAAGTGCAAGTGGCAATGTTATCCTGTAGTAAGGGTAAGGTGCATAATTCTTCTCTGTCTCACCCAGATGTGATGAGATTTTTGAGGGGGTGAAGCATTTGTATCTCCCCATTGGGCGGCACATTGATCACTATGGACTCTAAATTGAGTTTTGATGGCCTTATATAAGCCCCATTTTGAACCAGTCGGGCAGGCATTCTAAAAGGATCTTATGCTGAGAATGATTTTTTTTTGGTGGCTATTTGTTCTGCAGGACACATTTCAGAGTTGCAGGCTTTGTCATGTAAGGGCCCCTTCCTTCAGTTTTTGGAGGATGGGATTTCTATTTGTACGGAATCATCTTTTTTGCTGAAGGTAGTTTCTTCCTTTCATTTGAACCAATCCATAGAGTTGGCTGTTTTTAGGAAATCTGCTTCTTCCTCTACGCATTTCAGGGAGCTTAATGTCTTAGATGTCTGCAGGACTCTCCTGAGATACTTGAGTCACAAGTTAATTTCATAAATTAGATCATCTTTTCGTCTTATTCAGTAGCACCAAGGAGGAGAAGACATTGAAAGCTGCTGTTGCTAGATGGTTTAAGGAAGCAGACTCTTCTGCTTATATGTGCAAGGGACTTCACGTTCTGGTGGGTCTTCAAGCTCATTCTACTAGAGCGCAAGCTGTGCCTTGGGCTGAATGTCAGTTGGTTTTGCCGCAGAAGATTTGGAAAGTGGCGGCTTGATCTTTACACACTTTTTCCAAATATTGTAGGCTGGATATGTATGCTCCAGGCGCTGCAGGATTTGAAGATGCTACTGCAAGTGGGTCTTTCAAGTTCCCACCTAGTTTAGGGAAGCTTGGGTACATCCCAGTTGTCTGGATTAGTCTGGGGGATGATGAGGAAGGAAAAATTGGTTCTTATCTGCTAATTTTATTTCCTAGACTCCCTACAGACCAGTCCAGAATCCCATTCTTTGTTTCTGAAGACCACTTTTCTATGTGTGTGTGTGTGTTCATATATTCAGAATGTTGTTGGCTTTCAAATCTTTTCGTGGGAGGGGCTTTCAGGTTTTCTCTATCGGCATTAAGTCTTTTTTAGCTTGGTTACAGATTATAGTGAGCCAAATGCAGGTGGCACAGTAACTTATGTACCAACAGTGCAGTAAAGCTTTTGTCTCTGACTCCATCCCCTTGTAGGGGAGAAAAGTTCAATTGTCTGGACTGATCTGTGGGACTCAAGGAAAGAAAATTAGCTGGCAAGAACCAGTTTTTCCATGTATTATGCTTTCAAGAAAGGCATGGGGCAGCAATAACATCTCTAAACAGAAGGCATGGGGAGGTAACCTGCAGGAGTGGAAGTTGCAACAATAAACATTTTACTGGACAAACTGGATGCGCCAGTTTGGTCGCTTCTGCTGTCATTTCACTTACTATGACTGGAAAAAGTTTGCAAAATATAGGAAAGTTAAGAGTTAAATCTCTCACAAATCGGATTAGTCAGATAGTACATTACTGTAGAATTACCAGACGACTTCCAGGTCAATATCTTTTATCCCAATTTCCAAAATCAACAAAGCATTGGAAAGAACAGCTTGCAGGACAGTAGGTTTCATGTCCTATACATTTGAGATACTTGCAGATTATTAAGAAAATAAAATGCCATGCTAGGTCAGACCAATGGTCCATCGAGCCAGCATTCTGTCTCTGACCGTGCTTGTCTGGGTCTCATGGAAGTACCTGGCAAATCCCAATATGAAAGTCTGCTTCATGTTGCGCTCTGCAAGAGTTAAGAGGTGGAGAAACCAGTCTGTCTGGCTAATAATTATTTATGGACCTGTCTTCCAAAAACATGTTCAAACTTTTTTTTTTTAAACTCAGTTGTACTACTAGCCTTAACCACATTTTCTGGCAGCAAGTTCCATAGTTTAACTGTATGTTGACTGAAAAAATACTTACTTAAATTTGTTTTAGTTTCAGGGAATGCACCCTAAGTCCTAGTGCTATTTGATACTGTAAGAAAGTTTCCTATTTACCTTTTCCATACCATGCACAATTCTATAAACCTTTCTCAAATCACCTCTGTCATCTCCTACCCAAGCTAAAGAACCCTAATCTGTTTAGCCTTTCTTTATAGGGGAGCAGATTCATCTCTGTAACATTCTTGTTGCCCTATTCTGTCCCTTTTTTTATTTTTTATTTTTAGTTCTACTGTATCTCTTTTGAGGTGCAGCAACCAGTTTTTTTTCTTATTCTTTTACAAATAATTCCTATCATTTTATTTATATTTTTGGCTGTTGCTGCATGCTGAGCTGAAGATTTCAACATGTTCACAATAACCTCCAAGGTCCTTTTCATAGGTCGTATCTCCCAATATGTAATCCAGCATTGCATATAAATAAACAGGATTATTTTTCCCTACGTGAATCACTTTGTATTTGTCCAGGATCCAAGAGGCCTTGGACCGTATGATGCCCAGTTCTCATCCTGCAATTCCTCACAAGCAGTTTTTGCTTTAAATACTTTGAATAATTTTTTGTCATCTGCAAATTCAATCACCTTGCTCACTGCTTTTTTTTCTAGATCATTAATAAAGAAGTTAAACACTGATCCCAGTACAGATCCCTGGGGCATGTCACTATTCCTCTCCATTGGGAAAACTGACTATTTAGACCTGTTCTCTGATTTTTATCTTTTAACCAGTTATTAACCCACAATAAGACACTACCTCATATCCATGACTTTTTGTAATTTACTGAGGAATCTCTCATATGAAATTCTATCAAATGCCTTCTGAAAATTCAAGTGCGCTGTATTTAGCAACTCTCTAGCCACATTTATTTATACCTTCAAAGAATTCCATTAGATTGGCAAGCTATGACTTCCCTTTGTTAAAACCATGTTGGCATTTTGCTATTAAGCCATACCTATCCATATGTCTAGTAAGTCTGTTCTTAAGGGTAGTTTCTACCATTTTACCTGGCACAGACATTGGGCTTACTTGTCTTTAGTATCTTGGATAATCACTGGAGTCTTTTTTTAAAAATTAGCTTTAAATTAGTTATCCTCCAGTTTTCAAGTACAGTGGCAGATTTTAATGATATGCTACATAATAACAGGAACATATCTGCAATTTCAAATTTGATTTTTAAGAACTCTGGGTTGAATACCATCACGTCCTGGTGATTTGTTGCTATTGAGTGACAATTTGCTGTACTACATCCTCTCATTTAACAGTGATTTGCTTTAGTTTCTCTGACTCCTCACTTTCAAAGAATTGTTCCAGGGTTGGTATTTCCCTAACATGCTCTTCAGTAAAGACACAAGCAAAAAATGGATGATAAGGCATAGGGGAGAGCTAAGTCTGGCCTATCGACAGCAAAGGACCCAGGGACTGCACCAACTGCTGGCAGTGCATCGACATCAGGAGGGCATAGGTTTCCCTCAACAGCAAGCAGCAGGATGGACTGAGGAAACAGATCGTCTCCTCCCATCTGAGGAAAGTGAAGGTTTCTGCTGCATCAGTGCTAGCTTTGAGACACTGTATTAGGTGGAGACCAAGAAGCATCAACATCTGTCTTCATCGATGCATGATGCTGGGATCAGGGATGTTCTGACAGCTTGAATCCCCTGAAACATTCCTGTAGGGAGGAGAGCTTATCCTCGCAACGTTCTTTGGAATCTTAACAGCTTCCAAAGGTTCAGATATTGGCCATCAAGTTATCTCATATTCCAAGAAGTTGTAGCCTCGCTGGCTTCCCAGGATGTATTGGCACTGATAGTTTTCAAAGTGGAGCTGGCAGGAAGGAACCAAGAGGCCTTGGTCTGTAGGATGGCAAATATTGGTATACTGGCATGGATGACAACAGTTTCCTTGCAGACAGACATACAGTCCTTACTGGAGTTTCTGTATGCATCCAGTGGAGGGGACCTGATGCTAATTCCCGAAGGGGCATTGGTACCACCATATCAATGCTAATTTCTAGAGCCTCAGGGGAGGAAGCTTCACTGAGGCACAGAAGTACATTGGGGTCTAGACCTGAACAGATACATGCTACCCTTTCAGAGGCCTTGTCTGCTAGCTGGATGCGGTTCCATGCCACTCCCCAAATGTACCAGTTGTGCTTGGACTTGGAATATTCCTGGGGGTACAGCTATGGATTTGGGGACTGCCCTAGTCAGGAGGGGTCAATAGGTTTACCCATAGATCTCTCACCTCCATAGGAACGGAGATCTCCTAAAATCTCTTTTACCAATTTTGCCAAGAGAATGGTAGAGTCCTTTCCTTTTGATTTGCAGGAGGAGGAAGAGTCCAGGGCCAAAATCTTAACATCCTCCAATTCATGGCTCCTCCCCTAGGATATCTTGGCAGTGCCTGTCCATGAGATCCTCCTCTCTGTGTCTCCAGTTAATAAGAAGGCAAACATGATGTGTACAAAAGGCTCTTGGTTTCGAGAAGCAGCAACTGCCTCATCAGTTGGTTGTGGTGGAATCTGTTCTTTAAAAGGCCAAGAGATATAGAACCCACTCCTCATTGCCCTGAAGTGTTATTTCCATTCCGTGGTCTTATTGGGAGAAAAGTTTACCATGGAGCTATGGTTAATACCCACTACATTCTACTAGAATTTCTTGAGCTAGTGCATGTGAAATATTGTGAAGGAGACCATAAAGCATCAGCACCAGTCTCCATTGATGCATGGTGCCAGGCACTGGGATGCACAGTCTTTTTTTTGCAGTCATGCCCACCCCCATGGCAAGGAGCGCCAGTCCTCCAATGTCTGGGGTACTCGAGCTCCACTGGTCCTGGTGCCAGTTGCCGATCCCCCTCGGGGGTCCAAGGAAGATCTCACCACCCCTCCATCCTCCCAGTTGGTGTTGGCATCAGCAGCGTTCGAATAGGAGCTGGAGCGTCGAGTCCAGCTAGCAGTGGAGTGGGCGCTGTAGGGCCATGGTCCTGTGGCACAGAGGGAGCCAGAACTGGTATTGCCTGTTCTCCTACTGCTTCTGGAGAAGCTTAATGTACTCATCGGTGCCTTACTGACCCAGCTGGCATTGGTTCCCTTGCTGGCCGGTTGGTGGTTGTCGCCGGGTCCTCAGAGGAGGAAGCTCTACTGAGGCTGGTGGAATTGCCGCGGCTTGGAGCCTCCTGTCCAGTTCTATCTGTGCCTACACCTCTGGACGTTGGTCGAGCACCTAGAGCCCTATCCCCTGTGACATACAGTAAGGATGAAGCTCCCTGTGACCCCTGTGGGGTTGATCAGATGGAGTTTTCCTCCGAGGACTCAGATGGTCTCCAGTCAGACCCTTCTCCTCCAGAGGAGCAAAGGAAGTCTCCGCCTGAGGACTTAACCTTTGCAGGTTTTGTGAGATTGATGGCAGAGGTCACCCGTTCCAGCTGTTGATGGAGGACGATACCAGACAAAAGATGCTTGAGATCCTTCAATTTGTGGAGGCTGCTAAGGAGATTCCTTATCTGGATGATTGGCTGGTCAATAGCATGTCTCAGGCAGGGGCAGCCAGGTCCATGCGCTTGACCATTCAGATGCTGAAGTCACAAGGGTTCGTTCTCAACTTCCCAAAGTCCCATCTCAGTCCATCACCTCGATTGGACTCATTGGGACCCTGTTAGACATGGCTCAGGCCAAGGCCTTTCTGCCACGTCAGATGACTGTCTCATTAGCAGCCATGGCTGCAGAAGTTCAGCAGAGCCAGTAGGTATCGGCTTGGCACATGTTGAGGTTGTTGGGCCACATGGCTGCGATTGTCCATGTTACTCACTTGGCACAATTACACATGTGCAGAGCCCAGTGGACCCTGAGGCCTCAGTGGCAACAAGCCACACAGAGCTTCCAAGATTGCATCCAAGTCACCCCATCCCTCCGGGACTCCTTGTCCTGGTGGTGGGTACTCTCCAATATGGAACAGGAAATCACCTTTCGAAGCCTTCCCACTCAAATTGTTACCCATGGATGCATCTACCCTGGGGTGGAGCGCTCATGTGAATGGGCTTGGCACCCAGGGCTTATGGTTCACTCAGGAACACTCTTGTCAAATCAACTTCCTGGAGCTCTGGGCAATCAGGTATATGCTGTGGGCTTTCAGAGATCGGCTGTCCAACAAAGTTATCCAAATCCAGACTGACAACCAAGTAGCCATGTGGTATGTCAACAAGCAGGGAGGCACAGAATCGTACCTCCTGCGTCAGAAAGCGGTCCAGATCTGTCATGGGCCCTGTCCCACGGG
The DNA here is from genome assembly GCF_901001135.1 of Rhinatrema bivittatum. Taxonomy (NCBI): domain Eukaryota; kingdom Metazoa; phylum Chordata; class Amphibia; order Gymnophiona; family Rhinatrematidae; genus Rhinatrema; species Rhinatrema bivittatum. Next base: position 77,072,628 of record NC_042622.1, on the reverse strand, counting down.
ATGGTGCTCAGGGCTATGTACCTGGCCAGGATGGAGAATGTGATAGTGGACAGGCTGAGTTGAGCCTTCTGACCCCATGAATGGCCCCTGGACCAGGAGGTAGCGAATTGGCTATTCCACCTCTGGGGAAGCCTTGAAATCTGTTTACATCCTCCCTGCAACAGGAAGGTGCCTCAGTTCTGCTCCTTGCACAGGACAGATGCAAACCAGCCTCTGATATCCTCACCTGCCAGTGGGGCACAGGTCTTCTGTATGTGTATCCTCTGATTCCCTTAGTGGTGAAGGCTCTCTTGGGTTTCTCCTATTTTTATTTTTCATTGTAATTCTATGTTACGAGACTGTAGAGAGGGCCCCACATAGACTAGTGGTGTAGGGTATACTGAGGATGCTCAGTGCGCCTAGCCAAGTTTCTAGAAACTTTGACATAAGTTTTCCATATTGGGCTCCATCTGATGTCACCCATGGGTGAGAACAAATATCCTGCTGTCCTTGGAGAACGCCTATTACAAGTAAGCAACTCTTCTTTACTCTTGGCCTCTTTGAGCCTCCCTATAATGACCTCTTGTTGTAGAACCTTTCCCCCAACTGGAAAAGGGTTTCCTCTTGTGCATTGCTTATATCTTTGAGGTATTTAAATATTAAGTCTCGTGTTGGAGAGCTTTTGGTGCATATTTATGCATATGCTCCGTAGAATTGCACTGCCTCAGGAGACAGGGGCTGTAGCTATGGGAATATTTGCTAGTGCAACAGCTGAAACTAGTGAAGGAATACAGATATCTGGGCAGTTTAAGTTCAGAAGATGAAAAATGTTTACTTAAGGGGCAAGTCTCAATAGCCCACATTGCGTGCAAAGTAGGTGGCTAATTTTAGCCTCCCTGCATTGCGCCAGTTCTCAAAGCCAGCATAATTTCCCTTTGAGAATGAGGATGTACAAAGTGCGCTCATTCAAAGCATCCTCGTGCTTTGCATCTGCTATTTATGCATGTGCCAAAGGGGACAGAAGAGCATGCATGCTGTTGGAAATCCCATGTTTGCCTGCTGCTTTCCTCCACTGTCCTAAATGCATCTACTGGAACACTTTTTTTTTTTTTTTTTTTTTGTGATTCAGTAGCTTCATAGGCTCCTTTTTCTTCCAGTTTATTGGTAATCGAAGCTGGGATCTGGCTTTATAAACCTTCATTAGCAGCTATTGGAGGTTTTTCCCCCTCTTTTAGTGATGGCACAAGTACTTTGAGCTGCATGTAATTTGCTTTCATGTGCCGAAAGGCAGAATATAAATCAAATAAATTTAAGGGTGGCAATTTTCAGTTAGGCCATTTTACCTAGTAAATGCCTTTGAAAATTACCCTCTTCGATCTAAAGTTTAAGAAGAGGAGTGGGATACAGAACGGAAAGAGACTTAAGCACACAGATCATAAAAGAAAATACAAGCATTTCAAAGGCGGTGTTCCAGAAGAATTTTGGAGTTTAGCTGGAAGGTCGTTGGCTGACATGAAAGCATATAAAATGATGGAAGTTGGCAATACCCTGGTAGAAGTCCTGGCCAAAAGGAAAATGGGATTTGCTGGTTTTGTGCTTGGAGTTTCTGGTAACAAAACTAGCTTAATCCAGAACTGGAGGGCATGACAGAGCACAAGAAAGGGAAGAAGGCAGGGAGCCGTCTGGGGCAATGACATTTAAAACTGTCAAGATCTGGAAATACCTGGTGAAACAGGAAATCTGGGACGCCAGAGCTGCCAGTCTTTGCGTTTAAAGATGACACTAGCTATGCACAGTAATGCAGCGCTAGGTAGTGCACCACCACCTTTGATGGTGCGGTAAGGGCTGCAAAAGTTTCCCCTTTCTGCGGAATTGGCCAGTCCTGACCAAATTGCCACAGAAGACTAGGCACACTCTTTCAAAACAAAACATTGGTGGTGCTGGACCCCAAACTTCCCCTCTCCCTCCCTCCCTCGTGGCCGTCCGCCTGTCCTGGAAGAGAAACATTGTGCTATCCCCCCGCCGCCCCCCCTTGCTTCCTTTCCTGCAGTGAAACAGGAAGAGAAGAATGGCGGTCTTGCAGCCCCCGGGCATATTCCCTTGGGGCACTGCAAGGCTGCCATGCCTTTCTTCCTGCTTCGCTGCAGTAGTGGCAAGTGAAGGGAGTATGGGGGGGGGGGCGGAAACAGGGTGAGTGAAGGGTTCATAGGGAGGAGGGAGGGAACCAGGCTGAGTGAGGGGCTCTAGAAGGGATGATAAGAGAGAGAAGAAATGGGGGAGCGATCGGGGAAGGGTCTGTGGTTTCCACCATCACCCTTGGACCTCCCTCTTTCCTTCTCTTCATCCCAATCTTACACCCCATCCCCAATACTCCTTTCTTCCCATCTCCTCTCTCTCCCCAATCCTCCCTACTCCTGATCCCTCCTTTCCTTATCCTCCCTGAATCCCCATCCTCTCCTCTCTCCCTCGTTTCTCTCTTCCTCCTGCCTAAAATTCCTTCTTCATTTCCCCCCTCTGCAATCTTTCTTCCCATTCCCAGATCCAATTCCCTTCTTTCTCCCCAGCCCCAATCACTAAGGTCCATTTTCCTCTAATAAAGAACCAAATAAATTAACTGGCCACAGAAATGTCAGAAAATTAAACGTATTTTTATTAAGTAAAAAAACCCCCAAATATTATATAAATTGCAAATACATACAAAGTTATGCAAATGTGCCGTTTGCTACAGAATTTTGGAATATCGGCTACAGAATTTGCTAACTCTTGCCACAGAATCTTGCAAATCCTGCCACAGGAAACCGGGGCTCTGCATATAAGTCTCTCTCCTTCCGGTTTATCCTTGAATTTCTGTTTCTGTGGAAAATTGCCACGGGCTGTATCTGTCCCTTCCCTGGGTAGTGTAGTCCTGTTCTGTGCCTCTAGGTGGGACTGTTGGCTTACTATTATTTCATGCATACAGCCCTTGGGAGGTATAACCAGATCAAGTTCTTTCATTCAGCAGGTACCAGATTGTACAGCGTATCTTGAAGTGTAATATCCAAAGTAGAAAATAAACCTTGTTTGATGTCTCACCTTGGTGGGTCACTGGTTCAGAGGGAAGAGTGCTGTTGTGTCTTCCATGCATCACCTCTCAGGGCTACTCACCTGCTTGTTCTTTGTCTGCTTTTTCTTTCTCTGTAATATATGTTAACTGTAATCTTTGTTTGCAGCCCTGTCAATTTGACTATGCTGTGTTCTGCCCTAACATTACAGAAGTATCTGCCTCTGGGAATGCAGGTGAGCAGCAAGGATTTACATGAGTGGGGGGAGGGTCTATGGAGGGGGAGACAAGTGACTGGGAAGAGTTAGAGAGGGATTATGTAAGAGGTATGATGAGTGGCTGGGAGGGGGGCTACCGACCAGGCAGAGTTAATGGGAGCAGTTACAGAGATGGAGAAGGCAATGAGTAATTGAGAACATAAGATATGGCAAAATCCATTGATCCCTGCATCCATATCCAAAGACTAGATTTATTTCTTGTTACTCACGCCCAGGGATAATAATGTTTTATGGACTTTTCCTTCAGGAACTTGTTCAAACCTCTTTTAATCCTCACCTATGTTAGTCACCTTGACCACATCCTCTGGCTACAGATTCCACAGCTTGATTGTGTGCAGAATGGAAACATATTTTCTATAATTTATTTAAAATCTGCTGGTTGCTATTTTACAGAGATGAAGGGGAGATGAATGACTGAGAGAGCCTGGAGAATAGGAGAGATGGAGGGAGAGATGAATGATTGGGAGAGCTACAGCGATGGAGGAGGCAAAGTGATTGAGAGGGGTGGGGGAGGGTATTGCATGGAGGTAATGGAAATCTGACAGCGTGAGGCCTAGTTTACAAGTCACACCCTGGATTTCACATAGAACTCCAAGCAGAGCATGTACTATGACTGTAACTGTATTTTAGCATTGTTTTATTTTTTGCTTTGTGAGAGCCCTTTAATAATAAAGCATCAGCACATCACGGAAAAAGGTGTCAGGCTATGGGGGAGGCAGGGGGGAAAGGAATTAATTTATTGCACCCGTTCCCTCACTTTCAACAAGCCGAGCACATGTTCAGCTGGGGCCTACTTCCTTCCAGCCTTACAACTACAGTGTGTCCACTACAGCTAGTTCAAAGCTGGAAGCCTCGGTATTACAGGACTGCCTTGAATAACTGGGACTCCTGTTATTGGATATGCCTTGAACTCCTTTCTTCTTTGTTTCTTCAGATCAGCAGAATTTTAATGTGACTCTGGAAAATGTTCTTAGCCGCTGCTTGGAGAACCAGAGGCACTGGAACCAGCTGATGGAAGAGAAAGCTGGGCTGGATATCTGGCCAGTGGCCCCACTCGAGCTAGAAGAAAGCCTGATGAAGAAAGCCAGTCTCCGAGGCTGTGCACTGCTTATGGTACCAGTTGCAGAACGTCTGCTAAACTCCAGCTCGCTGGTGTTTCCATCTATTTCACAGGCACTACAGTGGGTGACGCAGGGCAGGGACCCGGCCTTACAGTGTCCACTGGTGACCAAAGCCCTGCATCAGCATCCTGTGGCCAGCAGTGGGGCAGTCCTGCTCCAGGAAGCTGCTTCTATCCAGGTGCTGGTTACAGGAAGTCTCCATCTGGTGGGTGGTGTACTGAAGCTGCTTGACCAGTCACTGTCCCAATAGCAAAGATAGCCATGTTCTCTGCCCCCTGGGCTGGGATTAGCCTAGCCCCCATTTTTTCTCTCATTCTGTAATTCCTTATGCCACCCTAATCAGCATGCCCAGGCAGTTCAGGAAGCCCTGGTTCATCTCTATAGTGTACCTAAACCCTGCTGGATCCATCAAACTCGACTTGAATATAAGCCGCAAGAGCAGTTCAAGACTGGTAATTTTTCATCCGCTGCTGCCCTCCAGTCTCACACATGCAAGCAGCAACTGATATATTTCTAATCCCATGGACTGGGAATGGCATATTCCTGTGTTCCTAAGGTCTCCCACCTACCACTGGGCTGGGATTAGTACATTGCTGATTCCCCTCCCCTATGGGCTGGGATTGGATTGTTCTTTAATCTCTGGTTTGTGATTGGCACATTCAGTTTCCCCCTCTGGTGTTTAAATGAGATCTGTCTACTTGCATTTCCAGCTGCTGCTTCTGAAACATTAACACAATCTTTTTCATGGTTTATGGGGAGATGAGATCTGAAAGCAGTAGGTTGGGATAGTGTTAAATCTCACATTATAGGGGTTTTTATGAGCCTGCCGTTACAGTTTAAAACAACTCCTTTCAAATTAGCATGGCAGAGGATTCTCCAAGTGCTATAAACTCAGGTGATAAGACAGTCATGGGCAGTTGTACAACCTTTCCAATTTTTCTAAATGTTGATGGCCTATGTCTGTACTCTCTCCTCCCACTTTTCTCTCCCTCCCCTGAGCGAGAAGCAATGTAGCTTATCCTAGCCCTGATTCTGGTAGGAACTTTGCATTAGTACCAGGGTTTTCCCAGTTTTTAGCATAGAAAAGATCTTCCCACTGGTGCCAGGGTTTAATCATCCTCGCACTGGTGCTGACATTTATTCATCTGAGCACAGAGGGATCCTCGCAATAGAGTTGGGTCACACTTAGCCTCTGATCACAGTGAAATATTTGTTCTAGTACCAGGGTTCATTCTGAACAAGATGGGATCCTTGCACTAATGTCTAGTGTGACTTTCAGCAACCAAGTATAACATGATGCTCTCCCTAGTGCCTGGGGTCAGTAGTGAGCACTTTTGAATCATTTTTTTTGTCTTGCTGCTATATGTATCTATGATTCATCCATTGCACTAAGTCTCTTAAGTTGTTTTTCCAAAAACAAAATTGGAAGGGATCCTGCTGTCTCACTTAAAAAGAAATTATTAATGAGGATGTTTATTTGGCACTGAAGGAGCCCTGCAAGACGAGTGGAATTTGAGTTCTTTGAAAGGGCGGAAGGCAGGTCCAGGGGCAGTGACCTGTGCTTTCCTTGCATTGTCTCACACTCTTAGCTTGGCTCCCTGCCCACTTTCTGCTTGATGGTTTGACCTCCCAGTGGATTTGGGGAAGCATTGGCTGCTGTAAACTTTTTGGTAGACCTATCAAATTGGCGCCATAAGAGGCCCTGATGCTGACGGCTGTTGTGAAGAGTTTAAATTCCTTCTGTGACCCAAGGCTGTGGAGTCGGAGTGTGGCTCCGTCTTGGTGTCCAATTTTCTTGATTATTTACATCCATCTCATGCGGTTAGGACTCCGACTGGTGACAACTCTGGAAAAATTCTCACTATTCCATTGCATTCTTGGATTCATTTATGTCCATTAAAAAATCTTTTTTTTTTTTTTTTTTTTTTTGCACATTTCTCCATCCAGGAACAAAATAAAAACTGTTTATGTACATTCAAATGTTCCTCACAATAGCACAGGGAAGATGGAGAAAAAAGAAGCTTTGGCAAGTGAATGTGACTACCGCTTGAATGTGTTTAGTGCTGGGTGGAGTAATGATGGTTACAAGCAGTTTTCATTCATTTCTGACTTCTTTTTAAGATGCATGCATAGGGCTTGCATTATTGTGAGGACAATAATGCAAGCCCTTTCCATGGGTAAAATACTATTTTAGATTATTCTCCATGTGGATAACAGTACCTGTCTGTGTCAGCAACGCAGCTGCTGTTAGCTGTGTTTCTTTGGAGGCATTCCTGGGGTGGGATTAGGCTGCAGAGCTACTTACCTAGGTAATTTTGAATAATAAATGCTACAGCCATAGTTTCTCCTAAAAATAAAGAAAAGGTATCAGCACAGAAAGCTGGTGCAGATACTTTTCTTGGGGCAATAATCAAAGCAAAACTATGCATGTAATTTTGCTTATTTCAGCAAAACCTATGGGTAAAAACTACTCATGGGGTTTGTCTAGGCTGGGGGTAGTTTCTGTTGTTTCTACCCATAAAATGAGCACTTTTTGATTTTATGAAAACCATTTCTTGGGAAGCGATTTTGTAAAGTACCTTTGTATCCTCTGGCTGTTTAAAATGGTGTCCGGTGCCCTTCTCATATACCAAATATAGGACCTCCTGCCCTTTGTCTGAGCTGGTGACTGCCCTTAGCCACTCATCTGATCCAGCTAGGCTCTCCAGTCCTGGATGCAGTCTGACCCCTCTCCCTAAGCTCACTGTCTAACCAGCCACTGCCCCTTTCCCTGAATCTGATCTGGCCTTCCATCCAGTCTGATGACAGATATGCTGAATTTATTTTGTGGGGAAGTCTTGGTAGTTTCTGCTTGCTCAGGGTTTGGACTTGCAGCTCAGTTGGAACCAGGACTGGGATCCTGGCTTCATGAGCTTTCATGCACATCTGCCTGGGGCTCCCCCCCCCCCCCCCCCCCCCTTATCTGATATTCTGTTCCCTCTCCCAGTTATCACTTTAACAGCCCTGAGCCCTAAATCTGGCCCCATTAAGCGTCATGGCTTGATGACTGAGCTACCTGCCCCCCTCCCCAGGGAAGAAGCTCATTTTGTAAAAGGTGTTGGATAGCTTCTGCTCATTCTTTAGTAAGAGCAGATCAGTGCTAAGAATGGGAGAACTCCTTTGTCAAAAAAGTCAAAACTTTGCAGAGTACAAAATCACCTACAGAAGTTGTGAATTTTAATGTGATATTGAAATTGTTCAAAATAAAACTACAGCTCCCTTTAACTTACCTACTGTTTTAAGAGTCTGGACAAAGTGAAGAGATGTACTGCTGTAGTTGGATAATTGGTTTCATGTTTTATTGATATAAATACTAAACACTTTTTTGCCTAATATTTTGTTTGACTTTGCAAGTGCTGCACTTTGTCTCTGTAGTAGTCCTGCTGGGAGTAATCAGCGCACACACTATCTCATGGCTTTAGTGGGAGACACTTTCCATGTATTAACTGCTTCTGCAAGGTGCCAGCCTGACAGCACTGGAACCTGAAATCTGCCATTTAAGAGGAGGAGATGGGGAAGAGTGGCCTGCTACTACTGTAAGAGCAGGCCAGCTGCATTCATCGAGAAAATAAGAGCTGGGAGGGGGCTACTGTCACAGGCTGAGTAGTGTAATCACAGCGGTCAGAAGGTTTGAACGGGCTGCTATTTCTGTTTAGTTGACTGTTTTAACTGATAAGTACTCAGGTATGTGTAACTCTTGTGAATCTTTTTTTTATATCATATCCCGCCCCCCCCCCCCCCCCCCCCCCCCCCCCCAATCCTACCCAAACAGCATGGCTGTGGCTGGGTGTCACTTTTCTTCAGGCCAGTGAGGGCAAGTCGTCTCTGTGTTTTATCCTCCATGCCAAATTATGGGCAGTGAGTGTGGGTGGGGGCATTGTAGTAAATAAAACAGCCAACCTCTCACCCCCACTAGCCTGCAGTACTTCTTCTGGCTAGGAGCCATGGAGAAAAGCTTCCTGGAGTGCAGAAGTTTTGCCACACTGGTTTAGGACAGCTGTTAGGCTGGGGTTAACTTTTCCTTACTTACAGAAGCTGCCTTGTGGTAGTCTGTGTAACACAATTGTTCTTCCTTAAAATACAATTTAAAACTAAGTTAATAGAAATGTATCTTCTGCTTTTTCCAGAATGACAGTGCAAGCCTTCAGGTTTACAAAGCAGCCTGAATATGAAAGAGAAGTTTGCATCCATTACTTTAACTGTATATAAATATAATCTCATGCACAGTAATTTTCCACCTCTTAGTGGAAGAAAACTCAAGTTAAATGTTCCTGGCTAGCCACTTGGCAGTAGTTACCCTCTCACTCCACATATGCTACTTTTGATCATTAGCAATTGCGGGTGAGGGAAATTGCCAGTGTAGAATGCACTCTCTTAATTCTCAGCACATATGGAAACAGATTATAAATCCGTAAAATTAAAAATTATATCAGTATTTCTGTTAGAAAGTGGCCTTCTCTTCTATGATGTACATGACAAGAGCCAACTGCTGCTGAGAGAGCTGATGATTTGTATTTGGAAGGCTCGTGTCCCTGTTTGTGGAAAGGTGTCTGTCGAGGAAGGATGCAAGTTGGTTAAACAATAATAGCAAACTTCAAAAAAGGTTTCCTCCTTACATTTTATTCCTGAAGACAAAGCAACCTCAGAGAGCAGAATTTCCTCAGGTTCGAGCCAAACCCTCCACAGTAACCATTACAATACATCATATCAGTCATTTGAATAAATAGTTAACATTTCTCTCGCATTTGTAACAGCTTATTTTTTAATTAGGCTGAAAGTGTTGGTAGTGCTTTGGAGAATGGAGCCTCTTACCCTAACACGCTGTACTTTTCCAAGAGTGTTCAGAATCAATTAACGAGGCTTAATGTAAGCGGAGCTCCACATGCCCTCCAACCACTCCTTTCCAGGAGCTATAGCATAGCTATCGTGCTTACTGGTGCTGAAACATGGTCATGGTTTTAGTTAGTAAGATGTCTTTCAGACCGATGTCATAAAACCGAACAATATGTTTGTAGTTGAGTGCAGACTTCTAGGAGCTATATTGTCCTGGAGAAAACCTAGCTTCGTTGCAGGCCGTGATTCATTTCATTAGACAAACAAAAATTACGTAAGGATGATGTACCTGATTTTTACTGACCACGCTTGTCCTGGCTTCAGCTGTGAGAGTAAGGAGTGGAGGAAGCACATGAATCTTGAAAGGATACCTTTAGAGCAGACATTCCCATTGGCAAAGTCTTCAAAAATTAAGTGAGATTAGTAGGTTTGATGCCCAAAGCTGGCTTCTGCTTCAAAGCTCAATGAAGCTGGGTAGTCGCTGCAGTGTTGCTCAAGCCAGTCTTGGAGTAGCCCCTAGCATGTCAGATTTTCAAGATCTCCACAATAAAATATGCATGATGGAGATTTACATATATTATGAATATCCTGAAAACTTGACTTGCTATGGGCCATTTCACGCAACATAATTCTATGGGATATCATGAACCCATTATAAGTATATCATTACCTGAGTTGTAAATCCAGTAAGGTGTTGTCTCTTATCTAGAACAAGAAGTGTCCCAGCCCTCCCATGCTCCTCTGTGGCAGTGTATCACCTATCAACACACCTGTGGTTTAGCACGCTCACCAACCAGATCTCTTGTGCTCCATCTTATCTGTATTAGTCCTTAAAGTTAACTTTAAACTCACACAACAAAGGCCATAGGAACTGGCCTATTCCATTCCTTGAGAGGCACAAACAGGCCACGTTTCCAGGATATCCACACTAAATATGCATCATGCACATTCAATGTGGATATCCCGAAAACCTGGCCTGTTTATAGCTCTCGAGGACTGGAGTTGGCCACCCTGCGCTAGAAGAAAAAACAAACAATGGCTTGCACCACACTACTGGATCCAACACTTGTTACAGGAGCCACCTGTCCTAAGGACATTTTCTTGTATTTCTAACATATCTGATAACTAAGGTTCTGCTAGAGTTGATTCCCATTTGATGGAATCTTAGGCTGTGATATCTTGTTATTGGCACAATGTCAGTGTTTAATAGCAAATAATGCAAAGAGTGTGTAGTACATGAACTTTCGGGGCAACATGGTCTGGAATGTTCACATACTGCATTGGATTATTATGCTGCTCTCCCTTTGCTGTGGCATTGGGTAAGCATCTCCACTCGCTAGTCAGATTACAGTGCTTCCCTTTGCTCAACTGCCAGCAGTGCTCCAAAATGGCTGCTACCTACATCAGAGGCTCATGTATTCCCAGACATACTTTCTGTGCCATTGCATAGCTAGATTCAGGGCCCATGACTGCATATTGGGGAAGGCGCTGGTAGCTACAACTGAAGGCACACTGTGGCTTGAGGCTAGTGCTGGTTCCAAAGGGGGTGGAAGCCCAGAGGCAGGAGCAAAGACTGCTGGGTTAAAAAAAAAAGTCCTTTTTGTGCATATTAATTAGTATAAAACATGTTAATTTACAGAAATATGGAGCATCTCAATATACCACAGAATTTTCAAATCCTTCCCCAGAAATTTACTCCTAAACAGCCCTAGGAAACAGGTTTTGATCACAATTTTCTTCCGAAACAAAGACCACTTCCTCAAGATCCGTTCCTAAGGAATTTTAGCTTTACAGCATCCTCTCACAGGACAGATGCTTCCTCCTGCCATGTAGTCACAGCTGAAGATGGGCTCATGTCATATACTATCATTGGCTAATTCTGACTGTTCACTAAACCAACATCAAATCCTACAACAAATCTGCTTTACCAATTTTGTTTATGATTTGTCCAGCTGCTGAAAAAGACCAAAAAGTGATAGAGGCTCCGCATAGTTATCTCTTAATGAACAGAATGATCAGATTTGTAAACAAGAACAGAACTACAAAAAATGCCCCATCATTTCTAACAGTGCAAAGCACAGCCAGGTGCATTCTAGGATACATTAAGAGCGCAGGGCTCATGAAGAAGAGAGGAGAAAGCACAGGAAAAGGCCTTGGATCTGTTGGCCTCCTATGACTAAATTGGATGAGACAAGTTATCCCAAACTGTTGACATTATTGGTAGTACTCAAATCCTACCCAAACCCTTCTCAAGTCAAAAGTTTAGAAATTGTGCAGCCATCTCCCCTGAAAATGCACTGGCATGTGCCAATGGTAACACTTACCTGGCAATACATTAGAACAGCATTGTACTCTTAAGGAATGTTTTCATACTATTAACTACTTAATACTGTTAATATACAAATCAGATCATCTGCTGCTGCAGCAGAAGATCAACCACTCCTCCTACATCCATTCCCCGTACATTACATTCTTCCCCCAACTCCATTATCTATGTTTCTCCTAACCCTACAGCCGTTCCCTGTATATTATGCTCCTCCCCATATCCATTCTCTGTAATTACACTCCCCTCACCCCAAAGCCTTGTATAATACTCTCCTCCCCCCATTCCCTATTTTGCACTCTTCCCCCACCCCCATCCTGTACATTACCTTGTCTGCCCTCATACTAATAATGGACAGGCAAATAAAAGGTAAAATGGAGCATACCCCACATTTATTTCTCTGTGAAGAGGGGGTGGGAAGGAGAGAAGTCAATTGTCTAACTTCCTATGGTTAAGTTCTATAAAATATTTTGTATAATTTATTTATGTAAATAGAAGTTTAAAATTAAAAGATTGAGCAGAAAGCTCTGTAATTGTCACTTACTTTACAGGATCAATATTCAGATGGTTTGTGCAGTTAAGTTGGGAACTTAGCTGGACGAACCATGGGATTTACATTTTCTGCCACTTTGTCTGACTTAGCCGGCTAACGTTCAGCCAGATAAAAGTTATTCGGATAAGTTGGAGGCATTCTGGGAGTGTTCCAGGGAAGCGTTGGGTTAGCTGGATACATTTTTCCGAGCAGGACTTCATCCAGCTATTTTCAGTGGAACGCCTAATCAGCCGTGCTCCACTGAATATCCCTAAATTTATCCTGCTAACGTTAGCTGGCCAAACTGTCTGCTCACCACCTTCAGGCAGGCTGCGCTGCACTTCAAAATGCTGTTGAGCTGCTTCCTTAAAAGTAGCACTAGTAGGAGACAAGGTTTTCAGATAAGATCAGTTATGAAGTAAAACAAGCCCCTCTTTTTCTGTAGATTTTTTTTTTCGGCGGTCTGGCGCAGCTATCAGGACAAAGAAATGGAGGAAGGGAAGAAAGTGATAAAAGAAAAGTGCTAAGGCTGTAGCAAAAGGAGAAAAAACTTGTATCAGATATAGATGAGGAAGAAAGAAAAAAACCAAAAAAATGTGAATAAGTAAAGATAAAATGAGTGTAGCAGAATTTAGAAATGTTAAATATTGCATGGTGTGTGAAAGAAGAGAGGAAATATGGAAAAGGTGGAAGATGGGTAAAAATGGTGAAAAGCTGATAACCCCAAGTACCTGCAGTGCTTATCCAGAGGAGAGCAGATGAAGCCGTAGGACCAGAGGGTGTGCACCCAAACTAGTGACTGTACTCATCACAGCTCTCTCTAACTTGTCTTTGGAGATGGCGGACTTGAGAGGCCGCAGGAGAGCAGATGTAGTAGACATTGGAAGGAGGAGCCAAGCTACCAGAAGACCTGTCGGCTCAAAGTCAATAGCGAAAATACCAAAGAGAGCACAGCACCTTGGACCAAGTAGATTACAGGATCCTAGAGAGGGAAGGAAAAATTCAGCAGATTGATTTCTTTAATGAGGTGACAAAGATCAGGAAGATGGCATGGATGATTCCTATCAGAGACCGGTGGGTGGTAAGTGGAGTCAACTCTTGTGAAAGAAAAGTGAAAATATGCTTGTTTGAAGATGTTTGTTTTTTTGGTTTTTTTTTAATCTGTAAGGAAGGGGTAAAAAAAAGAGAGGATTTAAAAAAAAACTGGAAGAATTGTCAAGGGTATGGAAAATAAGCTTCAATTTTGAAAAGTGCAAAATCTTGCATTTAGAATGCAAAAATCCATTAGCCACGTATCAAATGGGAGGAGGAGAACTGGACACTGAAACAGCAGCAGGAACAATGAGGTAATATTGTCCTTGTATAGATCTCTAGTGAGATCTCGCCTTGAGCACTATTCAGTTCTGAAGGCTGTAACTTTGTAAGGATAGAAATAATTCAGAGAAGGACTACTAAAATGATGCAAGACCTGCAACACAAATCTTGCATGGAGAGGTCTAAACCTCTCAAATTGTACTCACTGAAGAGAAAAGGGGAATATGAAAATATTCAAGGGCATTAGGACAAAGGGTTATATACAAAGTTGGCTGGAGACTCAAATGATATTTTGTTGAGAGAGTAGTGGATGCCTGGATACCAGCAGCAGTGGTGGAAACAGTACTGTGACAGACATAGTGTGCAATGAATACAGAGGGAAGTGGTAAAGGCAAGGGAGAGACAGTAACAGAGATTGAGTAGGGTCCGTAGTGATATGGTACAGAACAACTAGACCGACTGGGTAGGGCAAAAGGTCTTGATCTGACAACTACTGTGTTACTATTTTATGCATAAGCTAACATTTTTACACAAGTGTTTACCCAAATAAACTTATGGTCTGTTTATTGCCCCCTCCCCTAAATGGGAAGGGGTAGTTCAGGGAAGGGAAATTCCACACAGAGCTTGCATAATCAGATTGCTATGTGTAATTTCCAGCATGTATTTTGTGCCTTTGTCAAGGCAGGTGCAAAGTATGAGGATACTTTACAGCTTCTTCATGCCAGTAAGATTTTGAAAGGGAAACCCCTCAAGGAGTTTCCATTTGAAAATGGATTTCAGTCCTGCAGGTACTCTGCAAGCTCTGCAGGAAATTTCATCGTTATCCTCCTCCCCAATATAGAAAATGAAGTGTATGTCTGTATCTGTTTGCTTATAACTCAAGACTGGCTAGTCCTATATATTCTAAGCTTACCAACATTATTGAATACCATCTGAAGAAAGTTACAAGCGGATACCTTTTGTCGTGATTCTTTTTGGGGTTTCCATTAATGGATTACTTGGTTTTAAAGATAAACTGGTACTACTATATTCTTTATAAACAGAACATAGGTGAAAAAATGTTTTTGTTTTGTTTTGTTTTTTTAAATATATGAAGACTGTACTTACAAAACTACTTTGGTGAAGAAAGGATACTTGCACTACCATATACATATATAAAATGGGTCACGGTTGGCTGAGGTCCTGGCTGGAATGTAGCAGGAGCCAGGCCTTCCCCCCAGCCCCTCATTTTGTATACCAAAAGGCTTTTATCATGTCAACAAAAAAATTATTTCATGGATGTAATGAAGATTACATAAAACAAATTGTAAGCTCCCACTATCTGTTCACACTATTTACACACAGAAAGGTTTTAAGCCTGGGACATCGCGGGCTGTTCTATAATGTGGGTATTTCTTCTTCAGCCACACCTAAAACTGTGAATTTTTAAGTAATTCTGGGGGTATTACGGCACTCATAGTCATCAGAACCCCCAAAAAGGCATTACAGGGTTTGGAGAGTTACACAAGAATATTGTGCAGACGCTTTCCAACAGGCTTCAAATGTAAGAAAATGGATTGCTTTACTGCTTAACATCACAGCCCTGGTGATAACGCTGAAGTCAGGAAAGGAGCCTCTGAGTTGAAAAATGGCACTGCCCAGCCATCCTCAAAATGATTCACATTTTTGTTAAAGATGTTCATTTTGAAAAGTATAATCCAGCAAAGTCCAGTAATTTAGAAAGCAGTCGGAGCATCTGGGGCAAGTGTCAGGTGCCTATCAAGCTACAGCAGCTGAAGTTTCCTTTGCTCTCTGCAGCAATTCACCTGTGTTGATACATTGCTGTCTTCACTGGCAGCCCTGCTGACTGGTTTCTAACCTTGTGAAAGATGCTTAGGGATACATAAAATATGCTACATATTAAAAGAGAAATTGCCTCGACAGACCTGAGTTTTGTTGCAGCTCTGACACATTTGGTTCCCAAACATGTCCTGGTAGGCCCTCAGCCAGTCAAGTTCTCAGGATCTCAACAATGAATACACATGAGAAAATGTGTTTATATTGAAGACCAGTATATGCATATGTATCTCATGCATGTTCATTGTGGATTACTGGTTATGGGCTCACCAGGAAAGGTTTGGGCACCACTGGTTTAGGTTGTGATGTTTTCTCGCATTTGCTGGGAACTGACAGCTCCTCCCATGGTGCACAGCTGGGCCCTTCTTTGCTAATAACAGCGACTGCCTCTGAGTGAGAGACCCAGATACTGATAACAGGGTCCTCCTGTGAGTGTGCAACCCTGAATACACTCACTGGGACCCCAGCTCCAGGTTGGCAGTGATATAGTTTACATGGAAGCACTGCTCTTTACTGTTACTCTTCTAGCCACTAATTAATGGTATTGTACAATTTCCATTCAAGTCTTTATCATGATTATAACGAACGGTTGGGAGTCATACAGAAGGCTGTCTTTTATAACAAATATGGGAGACAACTTTATGCTTAGGTCTGCCATAAAGACAGACCATTATATTAGCTTTTTTTTTTCTTCTAAAAAGGTTAACTTATTTTTTTTTACATACAGTTGTATAGAATCTTAAAAATGTCTAGTCTTTACTGTTTCTTATTATAAGATGACTGTATCTCCTTGAATTTCCATCAGTAATTAGAACCATAGAAAATATGCATTAAAATGACTGCCAAGGATTCCTCTTAGAAATGCCTCTGTGGGATAATGTACAAATCTTGTTCCATGTATTTCCTGGACACTGAGAGCCTCTGCTTCTCTTCGTAAAAGGGGCTTGGGCACTCTTACGCTGGACCTGCAACTGGACTGCTGCTATCCAAAAATGAAGAGTGAGTTCATTTTTACCATGGTAAGAGGGCCCCCTTCAAGTCTCCGCAATATATTCAAGATTGTAACGATGCCATCCAAAAGCAGGATACACGGGTTTGGGGTGAGAGAGGGACATCCATAACTGGGTTAGAGCACGAGGACCTGATGCCTCCCCATTGGCTCGGTATCACACAGTCCTAGCTGGCTGAGGCCCAGAGGAGTCCTCAGGTTTGACCACTGCTGAAGAGGAGACATTACACTGGAATCAAACGATTGCTCAGAAGCTGAGAGCAGAGGCCAGGACCCTCGCTACGCAACGCTGCTGGTGGAGCAGGGGGTGCTTTGTGTGCTTCCAATGCTGTGGTTGGCACTGCTGCTTTCTGATGCTGCCAGGTTCCCAGGAACTGGCTGTAGCTTTGCTGGGGGACCTGAGGGTAATAAAATAAGCATTAAAGCAGAAACTACAAATTGTCATCCCATGAAGCAAATTCAGTTCTTCCTATGAATGTAGCCATCTAATCATTCTGAGATAAATCATTTGTCTTTTGGTTTCCACTCTTTTGGCCTAATTGTCACTGAGACTGCAGGCTGATCTTACCAAGGTACTTACGGGTGTGGGAGTAAATACACCAGAGAGCAGCCGTGAGCAGAGCGCCAGTCAGAAAGGCTCCAAAGGTGATACTCAGCACTGCCACCATGCCAAGGCCATGTACTGTAGAGAGAAGGGCAGAATCCTGTTAGAGACCCCTGCACACATCCCGTACACCCAGATCCAGGCCTCATGCACACCTCTCACCAAGATCCAGACCTTCCGTACACACACCCTCACACCAAAATTGGGTGTGTGCACATGAGACCCTCAGCTTTTCTCATACTTTCACCTTGTACAAAAGCCTTCTTTCTTTGATGTATACCATAACTAAGCATTCTTTCCAACTACAAGTAAAAAATAATTTATTTCAAATTGTACACTGGATTTGCAGCACAGGATCATTCGTAAGTGGGGGGGGAGGGGATGAAATAGTGGCAACCACCCTGGGCCCTGTACTGCCATGGTAGCCCATTCCCAACACTATAATTTCAGTATTCCAGGACCCCACTGCAGTTGATTCACCCTGGGCCCTGCACTCTCCTGAAGTCAGTGCTGTGGCAGGATATGATGGAAAGTCTCTGTTTTGTTCTGTCTCTGATGTAGAATATTCTGCCTTTTCTTAAAGTATGCCCAAGAAAGATTATATAAAGCAAGAAGGTATTGAGTATTTGAGTAATAGAATTATGATATAAAAATCTGAGGTAGACTGTACATAAATAGATAAGAAATAGGATATATAAGGCAGTACTAAGGAACGGGTATCAACTGCATATAGTTAAGTACTAAAATAAACAGGTTGTGATTTAAAGGTTTATGGCTATTTACTTTTCCGTATGGTTTTAAAATCTTATTTTAATTTTACCACTGTGTCACCACCCCAATCCCAATAACCTTGAACCCCAGGAGCCTACAAACCCCAATCCCTAACACCCTACAAACCCTCGCACACCACAAATTCAGCATCCTAAAACATCTGCACCCAAACACCAATATTCTCAAACCCTCTCACAAACCCCAACACCCCCTGAAACCAGCACCCCAAATCTCAGCACTTCCCAAAGCTTAATCTGCAAACCCCAATACCATGAAACCCAAACACTACAAAATCCCCAAACCTCGGTGCTCCCAAAGCCCAGCACTGAGTGAGTTTATTTCGATTAACATATTTGTATTGGAAGCTAGAAAGAAAAGGATGGAGCTTGGGTCCTTGGTGGCCACAGTGCTACTGTAGAGAGCGAACATAGTGGGGGGGCGAAACAGTATATGGTCCACTGGTAAAAATTAGAGGGAACATTGGGGGTGGTTACAACAGGGAGGCACTCCTCCTTCCCAGTCTATCTTACGTTGCTGGAGAGGTCAGATCTTTTCCAGAGAAGTAGCGCATAACTATTATACCTGCATGTCTTTACTTCTAGCTTTAAAACTATACTTGTGGATGTTTTACTGGCATAACTTACGTGCATTTACCCCGCGGGTTTATGTGTGTAAGTCGAGAGATTTTCTAATGTGCACAGCAATGAAATTACCAGTATTACCAATTAGTCTACCAGTTCACCCAGTCTATCTCAGGGCATCGAAACCCTCCTGGCTCTTCAGTCTGAACTCCTCCCATTTCACCCAGACACCCCTCCGCCCCCGCACCAGTCAGAATTTCTCTTTTAAGACTTTTACAATCACTTACTCCAGATAAAGAGCAGGAGGAAACATATGGGAATAAGCTGCCAAATCTACACGTGTAAATCTCTTATAAAACAATTACACGCATACATGTTGGCCCCACCCAGGAATGCCCCTGGACCACCCCTTTTTTAAATGTGTGTATGTGTAGGTTTCTAAGATAGAACATACGCAAGTATCTGCAATTTACATGTGTATGTGCTCATTTCTACATGCGCACCTTTTGAAAATTCAGTTTTTAGTGTGCATCCATGGCCATGTGTATTTGACCATGTACATGCCAGTGTGAACGTGTTTGGGGGGGGGAGGGGTTAACACATGCATACACCTCATACCAAACTATTTTTTTCCCATCCTACAAAATATAAAAAACCTATAAAGCAAAGACTCCAACAAAAACTTTAGACGCTAAACATACATAAAATATTCCTTTCCTGTGCTGATAGAAAGTAAGCCTCCCATATATTTATGAACAAGTCATACTTTTCATAAATAGATTTATTAGCTATTAAATATTCAAAGATGACTAGATTATGTAATTTTAATGTTCACTAATTCAATATCAGTCTATCTGTATCTAACTAGCAACAAAGGTTTGTTTTCTTTACTGTAAGAAATGCTTTACTTAAAAATGTGTTTAAACATTTCCCAATTCCAGCTCTTAAAAATTTCCAAAAAAGTTCGCATGTGTGAGGTAGCTGATCACTTCTGTGGGCAGGATCAAAAACTATGGAGACGTTCCCCTCTAGCTCTCACGATTACCACTTAAATAGGCACAGGTCTGCGGTAAGTAACATTCTCCATAAACATTTTATAGCTTAATTTTCTGAAGCAGTTGTGAAAATCAGGATCCAATACTTCCAGCCTTCTTGCCAGATTTCCTCTGCCAGTCATTTTAAATTGATCTTGAAAAGACAGAATTACTGGTGACTTACGCCACCCAGACCCTTGGCCTGCCATCTCCTAAACCCTGAGCTGTTCATGCCTGGTTCAAACACTACAATCCCCCCCCCCCCTTCCCTTCCCCAATCAAGGGGCGGCTTGAGGAGATATTATGGTTCCTCTTAAGCTTAATTTTATGTGTATGTGATTTTTGTAGAGTGCACGTGTCTGTATGTGGGTAATTATATGTGCACGGATGTTTGCGCATTTGTGTCACTGGAATAGTATCCTGTCTCTCTCACAACTTCTCTCTTTCCTGTTTGCTCTTCGGTTGTCTGTTTATTCTGGCTCCAGTTCACATCCTGACCTTGCTGGAGAGCCCTCTCCCCACCCTGCCAAAAGGTCTCTGCTCTTCTCATAGGTCCTCCTGCACTCCTTCCTGAGGTTAATGCCAGCTGAATCACCATGGAAACCAGCTGTGACATTCCCCAGCAGCTGCCTGAAAGAACCCAGCTGTGCCCAGAGCAAACACAGCCAAAACAAGGGCCTTCCCCCCCCTCATCCCAGGGTCTTGGCCACACTGGGCTCTTGAGTGCCTTCTTCCCTCCAAGGGCCTTACTATAAGGAGAAACAGTAAGAAAAAAGTATCAAAAGAATTCTAAACTCCATCAATCAGAACAACACTTTACTGAATAAAAAACAAAGCCAGACCTTCACAGGATACCTATCAAGCTCTTTGAGATTTAAATGCAGTTCTCCATGGAGCAGAAAAGGAATTGCTAACTATGAGGCTGATATAATAATGAGTGTTTGACAGAGTACACATTCAGGCCGATACAATAAAGTCGCATGGAAAGCAGGTGCTCATTGTTGAGACCTGCTCTCCTGACGCGCGCCCAGCCACCTCTCCTGGGCGCATGATACAATATTTAAATGAGGTGTCATGCTAAAAGGAGGCGCTAGGGACAATTGCGCGCCCCTTGCGCCTCGGCAGCCCAGGAGTGGTGGCTGTGTCAGTGGGTTAGGAAAATGGACGCTTGTTAATTGAGCGTCCCCTCCTAACCTGACTGCTGGCACTTTTTTTAAACCGTTTTGTTGATGTACAGAAAAGCAGAATTTTCTGCTTTTCTGTACACTTTTTTGGGCCGCTCAGAAATTAACACTTGTTCTGGGCTTTCAATGTTTCTGCCCCGACAGAAACGCAACATTGCACAGGTCTCCGCCCTTTGGAAGAACTTGGTCCTTTCATAGTCAACAGCCCAAGAGAGGGGCAGGTTCAGGATCATCCCGAACCTCCGAATGAAATTTTACTGACCCATCTTCGGAACAAGGAGACGGGGGCTGACTGTCTCTCTTTTACCAAAGGTGGGTCGAGATCACTTTGGACAAGTGGGTACTGGAAGTCATACGAGACTGATATGCGCTAGAATTTTGCAGCAATCCTTGGGACGTGTTCATGATGTTTCCTAGCTACTTCTAGCACAAAAAGCAGGCAGTGGAGATTATTATTTTAAGGGTCCTCAGGATGAGGGCTGTAATCCCAGTACCTACGCCCCCAAGAAAATATTTATTTATTTATGTATTTGTTTGTTTGTTTGTTGAATTTTATATACCATCATTCGGTGAAGCCATCACAACGGTTTACAAGATTCAAAGTGTAATTTTCTTTTCAATTGCGAATTAAGGTATAACAGGATACATATTGAACAAAAAGTTAATCTTTTATAGTTCAGATGCGTTATTCCATCTATTTCAAGAAGAAATAGATGGAATAACGCATCTTGAGGTCCAGGATGGGGTGAAAGGTTCCTTTCACCCCATCCTGGACCTCAAGAGTGTCAACTGTCACCTACTAGTGAGTCATTTCCGCATGGAAACCTTGCACTCTGTGATATTGGCCATACAACTGGGAGAGTTCCTAACCTCCCTGGACCTATCTGAGTCCTACTTACATATTCCAATCATCAAGAACACCAACGCTTCCTATGCTTTGCCCTACTGGGTTGCCACTATCAGTTCCGGCACTGCCCTTTGGCCTAGCCACCGCCCCAAGCACATTTTCCAAGATTATGGTGGTCGTGGGGGCAGCGTTGAGAAGAGAAGGAATCCTGGTACACCCATACTTGGAAGACTGGTTGATCCGGGCCAGGTCCGTGGAAGAAAGTCTGCAGGTGACCAACAGGGTGACCTCCATGCTTCAGGAAGTCAGTTGGATAGTAATCCTGAATAAGAGCAGTTTCAAGCCTTCCCAATCAGTGGAGTATCTGGAAGTCTGGTTCGACATTAGGCAGCGCAAGGTCTTATGACCACACGGATACGGATGTTGATGTCCCAGGTGCGTCAGTTGATGAACACAATATGCTAGACCAGCGCTTTTCAACCAGTGGGTTGCGATACACCAGTGTGTCGCCAAACACTGGCAGGTGTGTCGCGTCTCCCGATGTCCCACTGCCCCAATGTACTTTCTTTCTCCCTTTCTCCAGCCCCCTGGGCCAATTGGAAACCTCGTTTCTTCCTACTCCCACTGCCCAATGGGAAGCCTCCTTCATTCTGCCTGCCCCCGCACAGGCCAATCGGAAGCCTCCTCCCTTCTACCTGCCAGTGGGAGTAGGAAGAAGGGAGGAATCCTTTGATTGGCTGGTGAGGCAGGCATCGTATAGCTCGGGGGTGGGGTGGGAGGAATGGTAGTGTCAAACCCCAATGAAGTAAGGCCACCACGGGAGGCCATCCCGGTGGTGGTGAAGAGGAAAACCTGACCCCGACCAAGCAAGGCTGCTATGGGAGCCCATCCCTGTGGTGGCGAAAAAAGAAGGCCCGCTGGAGTAAAGCCGCGGCGGAACTGGCGCCCATCCCTGCAGTGAAGGAAGAAGACGTTTTTGGTGAGAGTTTGTGTGTATGGGTGTGAATGAGTGCCTGGGTGAAAGCTTGTGTTTGTGGGTGTGAATGGGTGCCTAAGTGAGAGCTTGTGTCTGTGAGTGTGAATGGATGCATGGGTGAGAGCTTGTGTCTGTGGGTGTGAATGGATGCCTAAGTGAGAGCTTGTGTCTGTGGATGTGAATGGGTGAGAGCTTGTTTGTGTGGGTGCCTGGATGAGAGCTTGTGTGTGTGGGTGTGAATGGAAGCCAGGGTGAGAGCTGGTGTGAATGGGTGCTTGGGTGAGAGCTTGTGTGTGTGGGTGTGAATGGAAGCCTGGGTGAGAGCTGGTGTGAATGGGTGCTTGGGTGAGAGCTTGTGTGTTTGAGTGTGAATGGAAGCCTGGGTGAGAGCTTGTGGGTGTGAATCGGTGCCTGGGTGAGAGCTGGTGTGAATGGGTGCGAGAGCATTTGTGTGTGATTGAGAGCTTGATATAAGAGAGCATGAGTGTGATTGAGAGAGAGACTGGTCAGAGAGGTGATGTGATTCTGTGTGAGAGAGAGAGACTGGTCAGGAAGATGACTGGTGTGAGAGAGACCGAGACTAGTCGTGGGGTCTAATTGTGTGTGTGTGTGTGTGTGTGTGTGTGTGTGTGTGAGTGACTGGTTGTGGTGAGTGCTATTGGCCTGGAAAGGAAAGGAGTAGGAGAGTTGCTGGAGAGGGTAAGTAAAGGTGGCTTTTAAAATTTATTTTTCTTGATTGACTGCCATTTTAATTATTGGGTATTATGTGATCTCTGCTGTTTTGAAATATGTTATTGATATTTGGACATGTTTTAATCATTTTTATGAGTTTTTAATTGTTGGATATTATTCTCTTCAGCAGCTATTTTGTAACATTTTTAGTATAGCTTTACAATTATTTCTGTGTGGGGCTCTATAACAGCTTGGCTTATTCTGTTTTCCCAATAGGAAATGTATTAGTGTTTAGGGCCTGGTTTAATAGTTGTATTTCTTAGATAGGATTGTTACTGTTTGAGTGTGTTCCATAATACAGGTGTAACTTTGTGCGGGTTAGTTTGTGTGCATTATTGCAGATCCTGGGATTATGTTAGGTGTTATATTTCTCTTTCCATTTCTCCAGGTTTGCACTGCATGCAGAGTGGCTTTTTTGGTTTTCCATTCCAGTTTCTGTCTCCATATTTATAATTTGTGGTTTTTCTGTACTTGGTGAAGGTCAGTTCTGAGTGGGTGACCGAGGTGAGGTATTTAACTAGCATGTAGGCATTTGTATCAATCTTATTTGTTGTGTTTTCTCAATAGGATATGCATTAGTGGTAAATTACTCTTTTCATAAGGAAGACTATTATGCCTGGTAGTAAAGGGAGTTTGTTTTGCTTTTACTGAGATGTCATCAGAACCAGAATATCTTTTTTGTATGGCGAGTTATACAGGGTAATGCCCTAGATCTGCTCTGCACTCATTGCTGGGGGTTGAGGGGATTCCTGTGGATGCAGAGTGCATGTTTACATTTAGCCCCGTGATAGTCACATGTTCAGTGTGTCACGCATGTGAGAACCATCTGTCAGGTGTGTCCCGGACAAAAAAAGGTTGAGAACCACTGTGCTAGACAGTGTGGAGCTATCTCCAAGTTCTTAGTTTGATGGCGGCAATCTTGGAAGAATTGCCATGGGCGAGATCACAAATGCACCCATTTCAATGCTCACTGTTGTCACGTTGGAACCTGCAGTCTCAAGACTATTCGATTTGGTTCCATTTACCAAAGGGAGTCTGCTCTCATCTCAAGTGGTGATTGCAGGAGGCTCATCTGAGCAGGGGGATTGTCCCTGTCCTCCCCAAACTGGCTGGTTCTTAAAATGGATGCGAGTCTCCGGGGCTGAGGAGCTTACTGTCAGGAACTCGGCCCAGGGACATTGGACGGAAGAAGAAGCCCTCTGTAACATCAATCACCTGGAAACCCAGGCAGTGAGGCTGGTGTGCTTGCAATTCAGCCACAGACTCCAGGGTCAAGCGGTATGCATAATGTTGGACAACGCAATGACAGTAGCCTACATCAACCACCAGAGAGGAACCAAGAGCCAGCAGGTGTCTCAGGAGATAGACTTCCTCATAGAGTGGGCGGAAATACATCTACAGATGATCTCAGCCTCACACATCACAGGAAAAGACTTTCCAAGCAGGGAGAGTCTAGATCCAGGAGAATGAGTATTGTCGGCCAAAGTCTTTCAACTGATAGTAGATCGCTGGGGCTTCCCGTCCTTCAACCTGCTGGCTGCATCTCACAATGCGAAGGTTCCCCGATTCTTCAGTCACAGAAGAGATCCATGGTCTGGGGATTGATGCTCCTGTTCAAACCTGGCCAGAAGAAGAGTTGCTATACACCTTCCCTCTGTGGCCCCTGCTGAGCAAGATCATTTGCAGAATCGAGCACCACAGGGGATTATTTCTACTGGTAATTCCAGATTAGTCCAGGCATCCATGGTATGCGGATATGCGGAGGCTCCTGTTGGAGACCCCCTGTGCCTCCCACCGCACAGGGACCTGCTACAGCAGGGACCGGTTCTTCACGAGGATCTGACTCTATTCTGTCTTGAGAGGGCTCACCTGATGAAGCGAGGATATTCTGCGGCGATGACTGTCACCTTTCTCTTTGCTTGGAAGATCTCTTCATCCCTGGCGTATGGGCAGGTCTGGAGAGTATTTGAGGCCTGGTGCGAGGAATGTGATGCCCCCCCTCAGGCAGTCAAAATCCCACTTATTCTGGAATTTCTGCAGGACGGCTTGAATAAAGGTTTGGCCTTAGGGCTAGTGAGGAGGTAAAAAACATGGCATGGGAGTCTAGGTAGGAGGTAAGCGACAAAAGAAAGGGGCTGCACCCAATAAATATATTTTGAAAAAAAAAAAAGAAAGGGGCTGGATCATGTCAGGAGAGATGAGTATCAGGGAAGGAACCGGGGCTGGAGAGAGAGAGTAATGGGAAAGTAGATGAAGGCTTGGGAGAGGATGAGTAGAGAGGGTGAGAACTGGGGTCTAAGGAAAAATGAACAGAATAACGCTCCCTCCACTGTCCCTCTGTCTCTTTACCCTGTCTTTCAAACTCTTCCCAGTCCCCTCAGGTCTTTCCATCTTATTCGCTTCCTCTCTCAATAGCTTTTCATCATTTTCAACCGTGTCTTAAAAGGTGTACATATTCTCATCTCTCTTCCAAGGTTTTTCCTCCTTCTCAACCTCCTCCCTCCAGAGACTCTTTCCCCCTTCTGACTCCCTTCCTCCAGATGCTCAACCCCACACTCAGGCTTTTTTCCCTTAACACCCACTTCTCTCCTCATGCTCTCACCCCACCCTTAGATTTTTCCTTTCTCATCCCCTCCTCCGATATGCTTTCTACCCCTCAGGCTGTTTTTTTCCCCTTTTCACACCCCTTCCTTTCTTCCAGATGCACCCCCGGCCCAGCTCAGTTCCCCCCTCCTCCCTCCCATTCATTGTACCTTGGTGGCAGCCCTCCTCCCGTTTCTCCCCAGGGCCAGCAACAGGAGCAGCGATTCATCGGGCCTCATCTCCTATTGCTGCGGGGGCCAATCACACAGCTCGCGGTATGCGAGACTGGTCCCCGCGGCAGCAGGAGATGAGGCTCGATGAATCGCTGCTCCTGCTGCCGGCCCAGGGGAGGATCGGGAGGGGGGCTGCAGGATGTTACGCCATCGGATAGGGCAGACTTTTTACGTTCAGCTGAGCCCAATCCAATGCATTTCAAGCTGGGCTGGCGGCAAGTCATGCAGGCTGAGGCTGCCGCTAATCGAGCTCCTGCTCTTCCCATCAAATGTCCGCCCTGCGGGCCCGACGCTGCTCAGCCACCTGCACCTCCAAGCCCGACATGGCACGGCCTTTTGCGCCTCCACTCCTCTTCAGCCCTGTGGCCTGATGCTGCTCCACAGCTGCTGCAGCCGGCTCCTGCTTGGCAATGGCATCGTCTTCATCCTGCTGGCACGGGCCCGCAATATTTTTGTTTTCTGTTCCGCTCAGGCGGGATGAAGGAGGTGCTGCTCCTGCAGCCAATGCCGGTGCCTCTCGTCTCTTCTGCCTTGCACAGAGCAAAGAATAGCTATTTGAACCGCGGGAGGCTTCTATCTATGAAGCACCTGGTGGTAGAAAGAGCTCTGCAGGAAGGAAACACGCTGGTTAGACACCCCCCCCCCCCCCCCCCCGAGCTGGCATCTAGAGGGCTAAAATCCAGACAATATCCGGACATTTTAGTTCCCCTCCTGCCTTAAGGACACTAGCTTTAATTTCTGTATAGCCTGGAGAAAATCTGGACATTTGGCAACCCTAACAGAGAAACTTCAAGGAAAATTTACAGAGCATCTACCAGCACAGGCTGCGGGATTACAAAGCAACCCTCAGATAGAAAAGAGCAGCATACATGAGCAAAAAACTTCCTGAAATCAAGGAGAGCATAGATAACATCTGGAATAGGCCTAAATCCAAAGAACAAACCTGGTTTAGTAATCCAGAATGGTAAAAGACAGGACTTAGCACAAACAGCACCTCTCTAAAGAGATCAAACCTGAACATCTCACACAAAATCAAGCACACACCCGAGAAACTAAGCCAGCTGGAAAATGTAATCTAAAACTACCAAACAACCCTACAGCAATAAAGGAAATCATTGAATGCCCAGTAAAGCATGTGGCCCCCAGACGTTACTAGATAAGATGTTAAAATACAGCAGAGTACAAGACCCATACAATCACAGAGGGAGCAATATTAGCAAACTGTTCTCTAGTGTCCTTAACAAAAAAAAAAAAGGATAGTACTACAATGCCGGAAGAACGGCAGAAGCCTGCACAGAAGTCAGAGCGAGCTCCTCCCAAGCATCAAACGTCTGACCACATCTTTACCTTAGAGAAGCAAATTAACAAACGTAAAAAAAAACTCACCAAAACAGGGAGAATATTTGCATGTTTTATTGACTTTTAAAAAGCTTCTATCTGGCACCCTGGCCTCAACCTAGAATTACTGCAAAATGGAATCAGGGTAGGGAGTGGGGCGAGGCACAGGCATTGTCACAATGTTACTGCCTCTCTTCTCACTCAGGCCAGTGCTGAGCCTAGTGCCCAGCTTAACAAGCGCTTGGACACGTGTTTTGGACATGTGTCCATAACCCCTTATGCAATAAGGCAACACTGAAAATATTACACCAGGCCTTAAGACACCAATACACCTCCTATTAGGAAAACTGACCAAGCCAGGCTGCTATAGAGCCCTACACAGAAACTACACGCCAGCAGAGAACCTCACCTCAGTCACATGTGCAGACCCTGACCTAACAAGGAATAAAAACACCATAAAGCATAAATAGAAACATGCAGACAGAAACTGAACTGGAAACCGCAGTAAGCTAGAGACTTTGTATGCAGTGCAACAAAGAAAAAAAGAGAACCATCACCAGTCCTCAAAACAAATCAAGAAATATAAAATCAGTAGCAGTAAAACCATACTAATAAAAAGAACAGATTATTTCAAAACAGTGGATGAATGGAATATCCAATAATTAAAAACGCATATCAAAAATTTCTAGATACCAATAAAATATTTCAAAGTAGCAGGCACAAAGACCCAGTAATGAAAAATAAGAATAAAGAAATGCTTTGCTCTGCATACCTGGGAACGTTTGATATCCAGGTGCCCTGAGATTGTTTTGAATTCGCAGGAGGAGGGATGGTTTGCTTGCAACTTTCTCCTCTCTCTCTCACACAGAAGCTCTCTCTCACACTGGCTCTCAATCACACACATATACACATGCTCTCTCACTTACATAGGCTCTCAATCATGCAAATATGCATTTGCTTTTTCTCACTTATATAGGCTCTTAATCATACATTTACACTCATGCTGTCTTTTCACACTTACATACATGCTCTCTCTTTCACACACATAGACTGACATTCACACACTTACATACATGCTTTCTCTTTCTCTCACACACTGGCTCTCAATCACATACTCACATGCCCTATCACCTACATCGGCTCTCAGTCACACACAGCCACACATGCTTTCTCTCTTACTTATAGACACAGGTTCTTAATCATACATACGCATGCTCTCTCTCACTTACACATACAGGTTCTCAATCATACACATTCATTCTATCTCTCTCACACACAAAGGCTCTCAATCACACACAGGCTCTCAATTACACACACACATACTCTCTTTCACACAAACATGTTTTCAATCATACACTTACACATACAGACTCTCAATCACTCATATACATGCTGTCTCTCTCTCTCTCAAACACACACACACACACACACACACAAGATCTCAAACTCATAAGCTTGCTCACTCACGCACTCTTCTCTCCCTCTCCCCCCACTGAACTAGCGACAGCAGCAGCCTCCTCCATTTCCTGCCTTAGTGGCAGCAGCAGCCTCCTTCACTCCCAGCCCTCGCAGCCTCGAGAAAGGACTCCCATCCACCAAGGTAGCTGATGTTGCTCCTCTTTTGCTCTGCGCCGTGCTGCTCTTCTTCAGGCCAATGCTGCACACTCTAGCATGGTCTCTTCTTCCCACACATGTGGCCACTGCACACTACTTCCTCTTCTTGGCCGCAGGGGGCGGGAAGAAGAGATCATGCTGGTGCCACTGACTCCAGCTCTCCTGTGCGTTACGCCTGGGCTATCAACATTTTAAGCCCGGGTGGAGGATGAGTTCCTAGTTCGCTGGGGCAGGGGAAGCAGCTGGGTTAGTGGGGAACCGGGAAGTGTGGTGACACACCTGCGTGTGCTTGGCGACACACTGGTGTGTAACAACACACCGATTGAGAACTTCTGGACTAGAGATCCACTTCAAATCATGGGCCGTACAGACAGTGCTCCCAGGCTCTCATGCTTCTGCAGCCATGGGAGACATCACATAGTTGATATGTTGCCACATAATTTATAACCTGCCACACGATCAAACTTGAATCTCCCCCACCACCTGCCTGTAATTCAGTCACCTGAAGGAAACTACATGGTGTCTGCAGAGGTTGAGTCAAAGAACATAAGAAGTTGCCATACTATGTCAGACTGAGTGTCTATCAAGCTCAGCATCCCGTCTCCAACAGTGGCCAATCCAGGATACAAGTACCTGGCAAGTACCCAAACATTAAATAGATCCCATGGTACTAATGCCGGTAATAAGCAGTGACTATTCCTTAAGTCAACTTGATAATAGCAGTTTATGGACTTCTCCATGAACTTGTCCAAACCTTTTTTAAACCCAGATAAGCTAACTGCCTTAACTACATTCTCTGGCAATGAATTCCAGAGCTTAATTATGCACTGAGTGAAAAGGAATTTCCTTTGATTTGTTTCAAATGTACTACTTGCTAACTTCATGGAGTGCCCCCTAGTCCTTGTATTATCTGAAAGAGTAAACAACCAATTTTCATTAACCTGTTCTTGTCCTCTCATGACTTTATAGACCTCCATCCTATCCCATGCCAGCCATCTCTTCTCCAAGCTGAACAGCCCTAACCTCTTTAGCTTTTCCTCATAGTGGAGCAATTCCATCCCCTTTATCATTTTGGTTGCCCTTTTTCTGTATCTTCTTCAGTGCATTGATCTTTTTTGAGATGCAATAACCAGAACTGAACTCAGTACTCAAGATGCAGTCTCACCATGGAACAATATAGAGGCATTATGACATTCTCCATTTTATTCACCATTCCCTGACTAATAATTCCTAACATTCTGTTTGCTTTTTTGACTGCCACAGCACACTGAGCCAATGATTTCAATATATTGTTCTTTATGATGCCTAGATCTTTTTCCTGGGAGGTAACTCCTAACATGAAGGCTAACATCATATATTTTTCCCTATATGCATCACCTTGCACTTGTTCACATTTAAATTTCACCTGCCATTTGGACACCCAATCTTCAAGTTTCACAAGGTCCTCCTGCAATTTATCTCTATCTGCCTATGATTTAACTACTCTGAATAATTTTGTGTCATCTGCGAATTTGATAATGTCACCCATCGTTCCCCTTTCCAGATCATTTATAAATATATTAAAAAGCAGCGATCTGAGTACAGATCCATGAGGCACTCCACTGTTTACCTCTCTCCACTGAGAAAACTGACAATTTAATCCTACTCTATGTTTCCTGTCTTTTAACGAGTTTGCAATTCACAAAAGTACATTGCCTCCTATCCAATGATTTTTTAAATTTTCATAGAAGCCTCTCATGAGAGGACTTTGTCAAATGCCTTCTGAAAATCCAAATGCAACACATCTACTGACTCACCTTTGACCATGTTTATTAACCCTTTCAAAAAAATGTAGCAGATTTGTGAGGCATGACTTCCCTTGGGTAAGTCCATGCTGGCTGTGTCCCATTAAACCATGTCTATCTATATGTTCTGTGATTTTTAGAATAGTTTACACTATTTTTCCCAGCACTGAAGTCAAGCTCACCGGGCTATAATTTCCTGGATCTCCCAGGAGCCTTTTTTAAATATTGGGGTTACATTAGTCACCTTCTTCAGGTATAATGGCTGATTTTAATGATAGGTTACAAATTACTAGTAATAGATCCGAAATTTCATTTTTTAGTTCTTTCAGAACCCTGGGGTATATATACCATCTGATCCAGGTGATTTGCTACTCTTCAGTTTGTCAGTTCACCGTGATTTGGTTCAGTTCATCTGAATCATCACCCTTAAAAACAGTCTCTGGAACAGGCATCTCCCCAACATCTTTATGAGTAAACACTGAAGCAAAGGATGCTGGGTTCTGTTTTAGTTCATCTGCTTCCTGCTCTAGCCCCTCCCCTCACAGGTATTGTGTATGGAACAGGAGGGGAGGGGAGGGAGATGAGGCTAAGACTGGAGCAGATAGAGCAAAGAAGAGCCACTTTGCTATCTAATCCAACCCTTTCCCTCCTATTATTTGTCCTAAAGGGAATAAGGGTGGGGGAGGTGAAGTTGGATTGGACAGTGTAAGCAGTCAGAATATTTGATCCCTCAAAAATTTAAGTCAAACCAAACAAGATTTTCATATAATTCCTAAATGGACTGATATCCCTTTAGAAGAATTCCATTTTTATACAAAAGGTTCTTGCATTACATATGTGCACTTCCATGCAGAAGGTCCCTGGTTCAATTCCTGTATTGAGTCAATTAGGGATGCTGCAGAGAATTTAGAGCCTATGATACAGGGTTCCTGAAGGATCCCTAGTACATAGTCCTAGCCTCAGAGCTTTTGCCAAAATGATAAGAACAGGAATAGTGAGAGGGAAGGTCTATAAAAATAGTGGGAATAGGTGGTTATGAAAGAGACAATCATGCTGGAAACTGTGTTCAGTGGTGATTGTTCAGAAGAAATGAAACAAATCACAGTGAAGCTGGAAGAAGCAATAAGGCAGATTCACAAACTAAAGAGCAGCAAATCACCTGGACTAGATGGTATATACCTCAGAGCTCTGAAAGAAATAAAAAATGAAATTTCAGGTCTGTTACTGATAATTTTTAACCTATCATTGGAATCATCCATTGTGCCTGAAGACTGAATTGTGACCAATGTAACCTCAATCTTTAAAAAGGGCTCCAGGTGTGATCCAGGAAACTATAGAACAGTACCAGGAAAAATCATGGAAACTATTCTAAAGAATAAAATAACAAAACACATAGAAAGATATAGTTTAATAGGACATAGCCAGCATGGATTTACATAAGGGAAGTCTTGCCTCACCAAACTGTTACTTTTTTTTTAAGAGTTTAATATATGGAAAATGGTGAGCTGGTGGATGTAGTATATTTGAATTTTCAGAATGTGTTTGACAAAGTTCCCCATGAAAGACTCCTAAGAATATTAAAAAGTCACAAGATAGGAGGCAATGTCCTATTGTGGATTGTAAACTATTTAAAAGTTAGAAAATAGAGAACAGGACTAAATGGTCAGTTTTCTCAGTGGAGAAATCCAGGGCCGGATCTCGGCCTGCTCATCTGACATTGCTGCCTGGATGTCCCACCGCCTCCTTAAACTCAACATGGCCAAGACAGAGCTCCTTATCTTTCCCCCCCCCCAAGACCACTTCCATCTTCCTCCTTTCTGTTTTTGTGGATAACACGGTCATCATCCCGATCCCATAAGCCCATAACCTTAGAGTCCTCTTCGGCTCCTCTCTCTCCTTCTCTACACATATCTAAAACACCGCTAAAATGTGTCATTTCTTTCTTTATAACATTTCCAAAATCCATCCTTTTCTTTCTGAACACACTACCACTCTCTCATCTCCTCCCGCTTAGACTACTGCAACCTGCTCCTCACAGGTCTCCCAGCAGCCATCTCTCTCCACTACAATCTATCCAAAATTCAGCTGCGCAACTTATCTTTCACCAAAGTCGCTATGCTCACATGACCCCTCTTCTGAAGTCACTGCATTGGCTCCCTATCCACTCCTGCATACAGTTCAAGCTCCTCTTTCTCACCTACAAATGCCTTCATTCTGCACCACCTCACTGCCTCTCCTCTCTTATCTCTCTCTACACCCCTCCTCTTGCACTCCGCTCGTTGGATAAGTCACTCCTATCTGTGCACTTCTCCTTTACTGCCAATTCTAGACTCTGAGTTTTCCACCTGACTGCGCCGTGTGCTTGGAATAGTCTTCCTGCACTGGTGCGTCATATTCCCTCCTTACATGTTTAAATCCCATTTAAAGATCCACCTTTTGAAACCACATTTAAATCTTAAGCCTGATTTAAGCTTTTAGTCTTCTTAACTAACTTTCTTTTCTTTTTAACCATTGTCTTGTTTTATGAAATGCCCCAAGTCTCTTGTCTTGTATGGATGTTTTATTAGATTGTAAGCTGTATTGAGCAGATACTATCTTTTTGTATGTTTATACAGTGCTGCGTATGTTGTGTAGCGTTATAGAAATGTTAAGTAGTGGTAGTAGTAGTAGTAGTAGAAGGGAAAACAGTAGACTGCCTCAGGGATCTGTACTGGGACTGGTGCTTTTTAATATATTTATAAATGATCTGGAAAGCTGGAACAACAAGTGAGGTGATCAAATCTGCAGACAATACAAAATTATTCTGAGTTGTTAAATCAAACAGATTGTGAAAAATTGTAGGAGGACCTTGGGAGACTGAAGACTGGCCATTCAAATGGCAGATGAAATTTAATGTAGACAAGTGCAAAAGTGATGCACATGGGAAAGTCGAAAACACGCGTCCAACCCCCGCCCCCGAAACTAATAGCGCCAGCAACATGCATGTTGATGGCCCTATTAGTTATTCCCTTGCGATTCAATAAATAAAATGTGCAGCCAAGCCGCACATTTTACTTTCAGAAATTAGCGCCTACCCAAGGGTAAGCGTTAATATCTGCCGGCACCAGGAAACTGCACAGAAAAGCAGTAAAAACTGCTTTTCTGTACACCCTCCGACTTAATATAATGGTGATATTAAGTCGGAGGTCCCAAAAGTTAAAAATAATTAAAAATAAATAAATAAAAATTTTAAATCGGCCTGCGGCTCCGCTCCTGTCAAAAAAGAGGCGCTAAGGATGCACTAGTGTCCCTAGAGCCTCTTTTTACCGCGGGCCCTAATTTGAATATTGTTTTTTAGTGAATCGCGCGCACAGGAGAGTGGCCTGTGCGCGTGCCGGGAGAGAGGGCACTCGCCCGCTTCTCCTGCAAACTTTACTGTATCGGCCTGATGGTTAGGTTCCATATTAAGGGGCAGATTTTCAAAGGGTTACGCGCATAACATACGCGCATAACCCTGAAAACCTGCCTCTGCGCACACCGAGCCTAACTTGCATAGGCTTGGCAGCGCGCGCAAGCCCCGGGACACACGTATGTCCTGGGGCTTACAAAAAGGGACAGGGCGTGGGCGGTCCGTGGCAGGGGCGTGGCCGGAGCCTCCAGACACAGCGGCCATTTGCCGCTGTGCCCGGGATTGCGGGTCAGCCGTTGGCCGGCGTGCATAAGCTATGCCTGCCAAGAGGCAGGCGCAACTTCTCCAACAAAGGTAAGGGGGGGGGGTTTAGGTAAGGTTGGGGGGCGGGTTAGGTAGGGGAAGGTGGGGGGAGGCGGAAGGAAAGTTCTCTCTGAGGCCGCTCCGATTTCAGAGCGGCCTCGGAGGGAACGGAGGAAGGCTGCGCGGCTCGGCACGCGCAAGTGGCACAATTGTGCACCCCCATGCGCGCGCCGACCCTGGATTTTATAACATGCGCGCAGCTGTGCGCGCATGTTATAAAATCAGGCGTAGATTTGTTTGCGCTGGGTTGTGCGAACAAATCTACACCCATGCGCGGGTTTTAAGATCTGCCCCTAAGAGTTACCATCCAGGAAAAGGATCTGTGCATCATAGTGGAAATACTTTTAAATCCTTGGTTCAGTGTGCAGTGGCAGTCAAAAAAGAAAACAGAATGTTAGGAATTATTAGGAAAGGGGAATAAAACAGTGAATGTCATAATGGTTCTGTATCGCTCCAAGGTGAGGTCTCACCTGGAGTATTGTGTGCAGTTCTGGTTGCTGCATCTCAAAAAAGATATAGTTGCATTGGAAAAGGTACAGAGAAGGGCGACCAAAATGAGAAAGGGGATGAGACAGCTCCCTTATGAGGAAAGGCTAAGAGGTTAGGGCTGTTCAGCTTGCAGAAGAGGGGGCTAGGCAGGGATAGGATAGAGTTAGTACTCAATTGTGAGAAAACCAAAATACTGTGGCTAGGCTCAATGTCATTATCTCCTATACCAATATACCTATGTTGGGTAATGGTGAGGAATATGTAGTGTCTGAAACACATAATTTAGGATTTATTTTAGACACAAAACAGCAATTGAAGACTCAAATTAAAAAAGTTGCCAGATCTGAATTTTTAAAAACTCAGATTATTAAAACCATTGTGCCTTATACAATCACCTTATGATCTACACCTTGGGTGCAAGCTTTGGTGTTGCAACACATTGATTATTGCAATGCTTTGTATGGTGGTTTGCTTAAATGTGTGATACATGTGTTGCAAGTGATCCAAAATGCAGCTGTTAGGTTGGTTCTTGGTTTACAGGGAAACATAAGTATCACTTCCTATCTGAAATAATTTGCCCTGGCTCTCAGTTACACAAAGGATGAAATTCAGATTGCTGATATTAATTCATAAGGCTAAAGATATGGATACATTTTGTTTGAAATATATTGTGACAAGTTATGTAACAAATTGTGCATTGCATTCTGCTTCTCAGTGTTTGTTAACAGTATCAGCATTGTCTTATGCTCATTTGACAACTATTAGATGCAAGGCATTTTTTTATACTGGGCCCAGAGCTTTGGAACTCCGCTATATGAGATATGCAGCAATAGAGATTATTTAAGTTTTAGAAAAAAGTGAAGACATTTTTGTTTGTAGAAGCTTTTAGTTGATCTTCTTTTTAGATTGCAGTACTGTCTATTATTTTAATATGCTTATATTTTTGTAATCTGCATTGTTAAAATAGAACTTTGGAATATAAATGAAATAAATAAATAAAATAAAAAGTATAAAATCATGAGTGGAATAGAGCGGGTAAATGTAAATCGGTTATTTACTCTTTCAAAAAATACAAAGATTATGGGACACTTCATGAAGTTAGTAAGTAGCACATTTAAAACAAATTGGAGAAAATTCTTTTTTCACTCAATGCACAATAAAGCCCTGGAATTCATTGCCAGAGGATGTGGTTAAGGAAGTTAGGATAGCTGGGTTTAAACAAGGTTTAGACAAGTTCCTGGAGAAGCCCATAAACTATTATTAACCAAGCAGAATTAGGGAATAGCTACTACTTATCAATGTACAATAGCAGCATGAAATCTATTTATTGTTTGGGATCTTGCCAGGTACTTGTGACCTGGTTTGGCAACTATTGGAAACAGGATACTGGGCTTAATGGATCCTCGGTCTGACCCAGTATAGTAATTCTTATGTTCTAATAAGGCTCATGACACCAGGATCCCAGCCTTGGTTCTGAATGAGCTGGAAGGAAAAGGAGAAACTGCTGAGTGGAAATTAAAAAAAAGGAAATTCAAGGACAAGAGGTCATGATCTGAAGCTAGAGGGTGGAAGGTTCAGAGAGCACATGGCAAAATACTTCTTTAATGGAGAGGGTAGCAGATACCTGGAATAGCCATCAGCAGAGCTCATGAAACCAAAACCATTTAAACATGCTTGGTGCAGACATGGAGTGCAGTGATAAAGCAGGTGCAGGATAACAGCTTAAAGAAATGAGGCAGGGGGCTTAAGTATTATTATTTATTTTTTATTTTTATTTATATTCCTCAATCATTTGGAACTTTGGAGGCCAAACAGGCACATACAAGCCAACTGCCAGAGAATAGTGGAATGGCTGCACTGGGTTTCCAAGAAGGCTGGGGTAATCTGCACTGAATGGCTATGGTTATAACCCAAATATCAACAAACATGGGATGGCTTGATGTTCGGACAACAGCCACACTAAGGTCTGGGTTTTCTATCTTCGCAAAGTTTTCTGAATCGCACGGTAACGGGGGGGAGGAGGGGGGGCGGGCCTGCGAAAGCCGGCAGCGATCGCACCACCATGATGTTATCGCTGCTGGCTTTCGCACCCAATAGCGCCACCGTGAAAGGTGGCGCTATTGGGTGCGCTACTGGCGGCGATAACGGGTCTTACCTTATCGCCGCCAGCGAAGTTTCTGCGGCGTCCGCCCCGACGACGCCCCAACACCTCCTCTTCCAGTCCCGATGCCACCCCGACACCGCCCAGACTCCGCCCCTATCTAGCTATCGCACACGAAAAGGGACTTTTCACGTGCGATAGGGATAAAAAATGACCCCCTAATTTTGGTAGCTGTTTGGATTATTAAAAAGCTTGGTGGTAAGAACAGGTTGGGGGTGGGGAGGGCCTAAGGACTGGATTCAGTGTAGGGCTTGTACAAACCAAAATGGAAGATAAGGCCTAGAATGGCCTAGAAGCAGAGGTGCTGGGACAGACAGAGATAGCAGTAGTAAGAACAGGATTGAAGGGTTGATAGAAAAACATTGGGGAGAAGCCAGTACTAGTTTAAGTACAGGAAGGTAGGCGTACACATGTTATAAAATCCGGGGTCGGCGCACAAGGGGGGTGCACAATTTTGCAACTTGCACGCGCTGAACCCGCTCTGAGTTGTGCTGCCTTCCCCTGTTCCCTCCCACTTCCTTACCCCCCCACCCCACTTCCCTTCCCTTCCCCCCTACCTTTGATGATTTCTTTTTTTTATTTCAAAACTTACTTCAGCCCTGGGGCTGAAGTAAGTTGCGCGCACCGGCCGACTGCCGGCGCACGATCCCCAGCCCAGTGGCCGTGCAGAGGCCCCTGCCCCGCCCCTTTTGTAAAGCCCTGGGACATACACACGTCCCGGGACTTTATGCGTGTTGCCGGGCCTTTTGAAAATAGGCCTGGCGAGTGTAACCTTTTGAAAATCCGGCCCTTAGTCCTTATCTGCCATTATCTACTATACTATCATCAGAACCCAGAAATCATCCAGTATTTCTCTTCTGAACTTTATAATTATTCTTCTTTACCATGGGGAAGGAAGACAGATTTTAAAGGCATTTTATCTGATAATTAAGCAATCGCCTGATAAGTTCCCCAGGTTCAAAACTACCCTCCCAGCAGCCAAATGAATGTGCGCTATACAACAGTGTCTATACCTTCACTAGGGCCTGAATGGCAGGGCAAGGAGGTAATGTGTAGATGAGGATTTCATTATGAAATCTACACTCACACCCTCTTGTTATGGAGCAGGTGCAAAGTCTCTCCATTTCACTTTTTACACTGTCCACACTGGGACAAAGTCCCTGTATACTTTGCACTAGTTGTCAGAGGGAATGCACACACTTTGCTGGGACAAAGTCCATGTGGTCACTTAGGCCTGTTTTTCTGTGCATAGCTTTGGAAATGCCCCCTAGGCACGTGCTTTTCCTCTCCCAACCTAAACTCGTCCCTTGCAACACCTCATCTCAGTGGAACAATGCGCAAACTTTTAGTCTTCAGGGAGGGTGGTTTTTGGGCAGCCAATCAGTGCAGGTAAAACATTTTGTAAATTGTCCTCCCTGCATATTACTTTGACAATATGTGTACAAATTATCAGGCCAATACATTTTTCTGAATCAGAGACAGAGATTAAGTAGAAAAGGCGAGATGAAACTTACCCTGCAGGGGTGCAATTGAGTTTGCAAGAATCACCTCTAAGGATTTTTCAAAGCGGTTATGATGAGGGCAGCCCTGAAAATCAGAGGAGACAAACAGAGTTACAACCATGTCACTGCCAGACAGCTATGAGACAGACCTGGAATTATTTTGTGGAGGGGTTTGGAGGGTGGAGTATATATACTGTTCTGGAGAGGAACGAAGTTGTGGGGTTTGGGAGTGTACAGAACTCCATGTTGTATATTCCCTGTTAGAGATGTGAATCGGTTCCGGTTTCATGTTCATAGAACCGCGGGAAATCTTTGTTTCCCGCGATTCTGATCGCTTTTTTTCGGCTGTCCCGAGCCGAAAAACAACAACCCCTCCCCGACCCTTTAAATCTAATTATTTAGAATCCCCCACCCTCCTGACCCCCCAAAAAACTTTTCTAAAGTACCTGGTGGTCCAGCGGGGTCCCGGGAGTGATCTCCCGCTCTCAGGCTGTCAGTTGCCAGTAAACAAAATGGCACCGATGGCCCTTTACCCTTACAATGTGACAGGGGCTATCGGTGCCATTGGCCAGCCCCTGTCACATGGTAGGAGCAATGGATGGCCTGCGCCATCTTAAAAAATGGCACAGGCCATCCATTGCTCCTACCATGTGATAGGGGCCGGCCAATGGCACCGATAGCCCCTGTCACATGGTAAGGGCAAAGGGCCCTCGGCGCCATTTTGATTAGTGGCAGCCAACAGCCTGATAGCGGGAGATCACTCCCGGGACCCCTGCTGGACCACCAGGTACTTTAAGAAAGTTTTGGGGGGGTTGGGAGGGTGGGGGATACTACATGATTAAAGGGTTGGGGTGAGTTTTGGGTGGTTCTGTGTGCCCTTTCTTCCCCCTCCCAAAACGATAGGAAAACCCCACAAAAATTTTGTGGGGTTTTCCTATCACTTTCGGGGACCCCCCGATACTTGACGGATTAGAAAATATCGTACGATATTTTCATCCATCAAATACAATTCACATCCCCGTTTGTGAAAGGGATACATGCATTGGCTGTTCTGAAATGACATCCCATGTGCTCTTTGAGGATGAGGTCACCCGGATGTTCTTTGGGGAGGAAGGCACATCCTGAGCTATCCTAGTTGGGAAGATATGTAGTCTTCAGATGAAGTCCTGCCCAGGTCTTCCGCAAGACAGAGGGAGACATCCCATGTTTTCAGGGAGGACAAATACTAGAGGACAAGCAAGGAGAATAAAGTGCTGTGCACGTGTGTGAAATCTGTATAACTCACTCTCGACCCAGGGGCACAAGAGTATCTGTGGTAAGGAGTTGGGACAGGATTTTGGGAGGAGAGGACTCACATTACTAATTTCCTTAGTCTGCAGGCACAGAAGACATTTCAGCGTTGCAGGCTGCACCAATCGCCCTTCCTCAGCCCTGTAGATGAAGCTGAATTGACGTGTCATCATTCCAGGTCTTTCCTTTGTTGGGATGAGGATGTTTACATTTACAACAGGATCACTTTGAGCATCCATCAAGATCAGAGGCCTCTTCTGTTCCCCCTCCAGCTGCAGCCAGCACTCCTGTAGCTGGAGGTGACTTTCTTCAGTTACTGCACTGATGACTATCTGACAGGTGAGAAAGAGAACGGAGAGAATACTGTCAGTAGGAGATGCCCTGGATAGGTCACACCCGAAGGGGGAGGGGGGGTGGGATCTACAGGGGGGGGGGGTCACTTCTTCAGGAACAACAGAGGACTATTATGTACTGTTTATGGGAGGTTAGTAAGAAGTAGGAGTGGGGCTTTGTAA
This sequence comes from Rhinatrema bivittatum, assembly GCF_901001135.1. Taxonomy (NCBI): domain Eukaryota; kingdom Metazoa; phylum Chordata; class Amphibia; order Gymnophiona; family Rhinatrematidae; genus Rhinatrema; species Rhinatrema bivittatum. The sequence goes on along the minus strand of NC_042622.1, from coordinate 77,032,335 downwards.
TCAGGTTTTTTGACTATGGGAAGAAATGTCCCTTGTTTTTCCTCTGTCACTATGAGATAGAAGGGCAGGGATTAAGAAACAAGAGGAAATAATACGTAGATATACTGTAATGCATTGTATATTTTATGGATTTTAAATTGTACTGCTATTACATTATATTGTTTATTGTATATTATATTTTATGATTTATATTCACTGCTGAGCTCCTCAGTGACAGAGGGAGATTGTCAAAGTCCTTTAGGGATATACTTATTGTTTTATATTCATTAAGCATTATTATTAAGACATTTTAAATATACATTTATGTATTGGATTATATATTTATTATTTTAGAATATATTTGATTGTAATTTGTTTGGCTGTAAACTGCTGGAGCTCTGCAGGACCAGAAAGGAGGTGTATTAACTTCAAATTAGATTAGATTAGGCCCATGGAGAGTTGCTAAGGATTCTGTTATACATAAGATGCCAAGCTCTGCCTGCTAGATGGGGAGCTGTGCCTGACCTGCAGGTGTGCCTCGAGACGGGAGGTGCCGGCAGTGTTCCATATTTATCCCTTCCTGGCCTGCAGGATGTCCTCCTGCCAGCAGAGGGCGTTGGAGAGCTGCGCTTATCTGTTGCTGCTGCTTCCCTCTCCGTTAGCTGTCTCTTGCAAGTCAGACTGGCTTCATACTGTTACTATTGCAGAGGCAAGCCGGCAGAGGAGGAAGCAGTAGCAGCCAGTAAGTGCTGCTCAGACTTGTGCTGGGGGGGGGGGGGGGGGAGAGGAATAGCTAAATGTGCCAAGGGGTTTGGGGGGAGGGAAAGATGAATGAGCCGTACAGTGTGGGGGTAGGGAAGGGAAGGTGATGATGGCAGGGGGCGGGAAAGAGGGAAGATGATGATGACCAGGGATGGAGGGCTGGACAGGAAGGTGATGATATACCAGAGGGGTAGAAGGAGAGGGAAGGGAAGAAGGTGATAAGGCCATGGGAAAGGGAAGATTAAGATGATGATGGTGCCAGAGGGGTAGAGGGAAGAGAAGAAGGTGATGATGCCAGGGGTGAGGGGAGAGAGAAGAAGGTGATGATGTTGCCAGGGGGTGGAGGGAGAAAGAAGAAAAAGCAGTGATAATGCCAGTGGGTAGAGGGAGAGGGAAGGAAACAAGGTGATATCAAGAAAAGGGAAGAGAAAGTGGGGGTGAAGCCAGAAGGGTGGAGGGAAAGAGGCAATGGTGGTAATGCCAGAAGGGTGGAGGGAAAGGGACTGTGATGATGCCAGGGTGTGGGGGAGAGGGAAGAAGGAAGGGAGGATAAGGAGATTTTGATGCTAAGGAGTTAAAGAAAGAGAAGAAAAAGTGATGGTGCTAGGGGTGGGGAAAAAGGAAAGGGAGAGTGATGGTAGCAAGGAGCAGAGGGAGAGGGAAGGTGCCGGGGGGTGGGGTGACAGGGAAGAGAAGATGAAGAATGTGAAGGTGGTAGTGTACCACCATGAAATGAACCCTGTGCCAGGTGTGTCACAACATAGAAAAGGTTGGGAATCACTGGTGTAGTGGGTGAAAACAGACATCACTGAGGCCTGTGTCATGCGAAGATTAACAAGATCTGAGACCATGGGGAAATTGTTCGGACCTGTAACAAGATACCTGTGCATAGGAAATCTTATTAGCTTCTACTATGGTGGATAATTTGGTGAATTCCGAGCTTCGGAAAAGTTGCATCTCCACTGATGGTGACTGTTTTGGGATACACTCAAATGGTACCTGGTAAGAGAAGGGATGGAGCTTTAAGTCATAGCATGAAGAGATCTTCAGAAGAAACTAACAGGAAAATTTCAGGACAGAGATCCTCACAGTGTGCTTTCTTAAAGGCCTCTTCAGGGAGGAGCTGTGTTCTTAGTCAAGGCAGGAGACACATTGGTAATCTATCTTTGAGAGCGCCATCAGCATTACTCCATTGACACAAGGGTTAGCCCAATGTGCCTACTTCCTGGATGCCCAGATTTCAGGTTGACTTTGGGACAACAGGTTCACCATATCACAATTATTTCAATAGTGACATCTGCTGGACAGCATCTACCGTAGTCCCAGAAGAGGTGGCATTATTGTGATAATTTCACACTAATATTTATTGCCTGTCCTTATGTTGCTTTATATAGTAACATAGTAATGACAGCAGAACAGGACCAAATGATCCATCCAGTCTGCCCAGCAAGCTTCTTCTGGTAGTATCTGCTGCACCATGCAGGTTACCCCATGTTTCTTTTAAGGATAGTAACTGCCGCTCCATGCAGTTATCCCCAAGTCTTATCATATGAGTTGTAGTATTTACAATCAAAACCAAGCAACTGTCAAACCCATAACAAAATTACTGCTAGCAACATTTTTATTAGGTGACGAACCTTCTTGAAAATGTAGACAGTGCTGCCTGACGTGCTTTGCTTTTGGACTTGGCCATAGAAGCAGTCCTGTGTCTTTTCCCTTATGTCTACATATCAGTACCCCAGACCATAAATGTCAGGGCTCATGTTGGTTGTCATCTGAACCCAATTCCCCTTTATCATGTCTCTATCAGAATTACTGTGCCACATGTTTCCCTTTCACCATCACGCTGCTGGCACATTATTACTAATTCTTACTTGTCCCTCTGTTCATTCACTTTAATGTCAAATTTGCTAGTCCATTTCCCATAAAACATCTCAAAGCGGATTACATTACTGATATATTATAAAAGCCATGAGAAACAAGCACACCACATTTTTTCTTACCTGGATGGTTTCCGCAGAAGGGATCAATGTTAATAACAGCTGGATAGGAAAAAGAAAAGTGAGTTGTTGGGGTTTTTTTTTTTACTCTACTTTCCTCCTGCTCCTTTGTACTTCCAGTTCAATCAAAGCTGGAACTGGAATTTATCACCATGAGCCTTTGTTCACAGCTACCTGGGGATCCCCATCTCACTTACCTATGGCCCCATCACTGCACTGAAGGTCCTGGGCAGAAGACCTTGTTCCATTTGGAACGCTGCAATCATGGGTCCTGAATTCAGTCCCTCTCAAGCAAGGACTGCAACTTCCTCCACCCTGAAGGCTGCTTCCACAGCATCCTCAGCCCTGGCTGACCCAGGGAGTGGAGGACTCAAGCCAGGATTGAACCAGGGGCCTTCCACGTGGTAAGCATAACGCTTACCAACTGAGTTACCAGGCTGACCCAGTGAATGTTATAAAAAAGACATAATGTGATTTGGGAGATGCCAGTTAACATGGAAATAAAAACAGAGCTGAGGGTACTTGTTCAAAATTTTCATAAGTAATATTTTGGAAGAGCTACTGGGTAATGTTTGCCTTTTTGCACATGAAAGTGGTGGAGTGGAGGAGTAGCCTAATGACTACTCCTCCACTCCATCACTATAATCTGCTTTTTGACACTTTGAATGGTCAAAAAGGAGAATATTAAAATAAAAAAATCAGATAAATAAGGCTGTGCTTACTCTGTCCACTAAAGGCACTGCTCTGTAATGCTGGAGTGCATAGTAACTTGGGGTGAGGTTTGTGGGATGGGGTGGGTTTGGGGGGGGGCAGTTTTACATGCACAGTCAAACGTACAAACAGCACAGGTGCCATCAATGAAGATTTAATGTGATTTGGAATGATGAAAGGTAAAAGAAGAGTAGATTTGTACCATTTACTCTCTACCTAGCTTGACTGCAGCTAGGTTGAGAGTGCATCTAGCTAGGTAGAGAGAATATGGTACAAATTTACTCTTCTTTCACCGTTCATCCCTCCAAATGACAGTAAATCTTCACTGATGGTAATTGTGCTGTTTGTATATATGACTGTGCATGTAAAACAGCCCCCCCCAAAACCAACTCCACCCCACAAACCTCACCCAGAGTTCATAATGCCCCCTCTTACAGTGGTAATAAAAGTTCAATTATAAATTAACCTCCACCAAGGCTCTATCCCTCCTCCTCTCCCCTCCTGAACAGGCATTTGCAATAAAAATGTATTTGGCTGGTAACCCACAGCTAACTCAGGCATTTCCATTTACTCTGCCCAAACTACTCCCATTCGAATACTAATTTTAAATTTGTATACACATTTTGCGATATGGTATTTATCGCATGCGTTAGAGCCCTAACGCATGAGATAACGTCCTAACACATTTTGATAAATGACCCTGTCAGATTGTAAGCACTCTGGGGCTAGGGAAATACCTACAGTACCTGAATGTAATCTGCTTTGAAGTGCCGAAAAGCAGAATATAAAAATCTAGAATAAAAAAATACGTGAGAAAGTGTGGAAAACATAGATGTAGTGAAGCTTGAGGAATGGTCTACAGTTTGACAGCTAAGATTTAATGCTAAAAAATGCAAGGTTATGCATTTGGGCTATAAAAACCCAAGGGAGCGATAACAGTACAGGGGGCAGGATCTGGAGGTGCACAGAAGAGATTCACTCCCTATACTGTTACTCACACCTTCTCAGATGTCTATCCTGTTGCAGATATTCGATAGTGTTGGGTTGGAAAGTAAGGTTAGGAAGGTGATTAAAAGGTCCAAAAAGTCATTCCTGTGTTGATAGTGAAGTGGATCAAAAGACTGGCTCCAAATTACGGTCACAAAACTGTGAATGGAGTTTGGTCAGTCAGTAACTAAGAAGGAATGTAATGGGCTTGTTTGTTTTTAACTTGGTTGTTAGTTACTTTAGTAGGGATGAGAGGGATGGTAGATTATTTCTCTGCTGCCCTCCCCCTCCATGATCCTCTAACTCCCCCTCCTTATCTGGAAATAGGAGGAGAGCAGCAGTCTTGCAGGTACCACAGGCCTGTTCTCCTCTTCTGCTGCTGGGTCTGAGTTATGCTTTGAACCAAAAAGTTCAAAGTGGGACTAAGAGCCGACAGCAAAGGAGATGGTAGAGGCTGCCGCCTTCCTCCTCTTTCCAGAGCGTGAGTGAGGGGATTGGGGGAGCCAGCAGGGAGCAAAGGAGAGTGAGTGAGGGGATCATGGGAGGGCAGTGAGTAAAGAAGAGCGAGTGAGGGGATTATTGGGAGGCAGGGAGTAAAGGAGAGCGAGTGAGGGGATCATGGGAGGGCAGGGAGTAAAGGAGAGAGAGTGAGGGAATCATGGGAGGGCAGGGAGTAAAGGAGAGAGAGTGAGGGGATCATGGGAAGGCAGGGAGTAAAGGAGAGCGAGTGAGGGAATCATGGGAGGGCAGGGAGTAAAGGAGAGAGAGTGAGGGAATCATGGGAGGGCAGAGAGTAAAGTAGAGAGAGTGAGGGGATCATTGGGGGACAGGGAGTAAAGGAGAGAGAGTGAGGGAATCATGGGAGGGCAGGGAGTAAAGGAGAGAGAGTGAGGGAATCATGGGAGGGCAAGGAGTAAAGGAGAGAGAGTGAGGGAATCATGGGAGGGCAGGGAGTAAAGGAGAGAGAGAGAGTGAGGGAATCATGGGAGGGCAGGGAGTAAAGGAGAGAGAGTGAGGGGATCATGGGAGGGCAGGGAGTAAAGTAGAGAGAGTGAGGGGATCATGGGAGGGCAGGGAGTAAAGGAGAGCGAGTGAGGGAATCATGGGAGGGCAGAGAGTAAAGTAGAGAGAGTGAGGGGATCATTGGGGGACAGGGAGTAAAGGAGAGAGAGTGAGGGAATCATGGGGGGGGGCAGGGAGTATAGGAGAGAGAGTGAGGGAATCATGGGGGGGGCAGGGAGTAAAGGAGAGAGAGTGAGGGGATCATTGGGGGGGGCAGGGAGTAAAGGAGAGCGAGTGAGGGAATCATGGGGGGGGGGGCAGGGAGTAAAGGAGAGCGAGTGAGGGGATCATGGGGGGGGCAGGGAGTAAAGGAGAGTGAGTGAGGGGATCATTGGGGGGCAGGGAGTAAAGGAGAGAGAGTGAGGGAATCATTGGGGGGCAGGGGATAAAGGAGAGAGAGTGAGGGAATCATTGGGGGGCAGGGGATAAAGGAGCACGAGTGAGGGAACCATTGGGGGGGCAGGGAATAAAGGAGGGTGAGGAAATCACTAATTGGGGGAGCAAAGGAGGTTGAGAGGCTTGGTGAGTGAAGGGACCTGGTTGGGGGAGTGAAGCAGAGACAATGAGGGGATTGTGGAAATGGAATGTGAATTAGAGGCTCACTGTGGGTGCAAGTGGAGTGAGGAGAGTAGAGAGGGTGTAGGATGTGAGAGGACTGGTGGAGGTATTGTGGTGTGTGTGTGTGTGGGGGGGGGGAGGGGATCAAATCAGCTTTGGGGGGAAGGAAAAGAGGGGATGTGGCTTCCTTCCTTCTCCAGCCCCATCTGAATCTTCCCTCCTTCTCCGTCTCCTTCTCCCCGACCCCAGTCCTCCCTCTCTTCTTCATTCTACTCTTCTTTCCTTCCCAGTCCTTCCTTCTTCCCTTCTTCATCCCAATCTTCCCTCCTCCTTTGTTCCCATCCCTAACAGTCCCTTTTTTCCCCACCTCCCCATGCCTGATCATCCCCCCTCTTCCCTATTTCTTAGCCCTCTCCCAAACCTCCCCTCTTCTCATTCCCTTTTCTTACCATTCCTGAATCCCCATCCTCTCCTTCCTCTCCTTCTGTGCCTCTATCCTCCTCTTATTCCTCTTCCCCTCCTGCCTAAGATTCCATCTTCATTTCTCTCCTCTGAGTTCTCCTTTGTCTTCTGGAATCTCCTCTCTTCCTGCTCCCAGATCCCTTTCTCGCCTTCCTATCTACCCCAATCACTAAACAACCAAATAAATTAAGAGGACATAGAAATGTCAAAAAAGGACTTTACTTTTATAAAGTAAAAAAAATTACATGATTTAAATTGGAAATATATGCAAAATTAAGCAATACTGCTACATAATTGCAGCAGAATATTGAGAAGTCTGCCACATAATTGGCCAACTCTTGCTGCAGAATCTTGAAAAATCTGCCACAGAAAACTGGGGCTCTGATCCCAGGGTTTTTTTTCCCCCTAATCACAATATAATTTTACGTAATTTGTAGTTAGTATTTTCCATTGATAAGCAGGACAAATAGGAAAATTAGTTTCTTACCTGATAATTTTCGTTCCTGTAGTACCAAGGATCAGTCCAGGACACCTGGGTTGTGACTCCGCACCAGTAGATGGAGACAGACTAAAACTTGTGGGCGGAGCCATATATGCCCCTGTGCCAGTCACAGCCCCTCAGTCATACGGAATGTCAAAGTAGAACACAACCAGAGAACTAAACTAGCCATAAACCGCTAATAGAAACGGGGAAAGAAAAACACCCCTGCTGGAAATGGACTCTCCAACCGAGAGAGCGAACAAACAGAACAGAGTAATTCAGAACAATGAGCGGACTCTCCATTACTTTAGCGCAGCACTGCGGGCGGGATCCTGGACTGATCCTTGGTACTACAGGAACGAAAATTATCAGGTAAGAAACTAATTTTCCTTTCCCTGTACGTACCAGGATCAGTCCAGGACACCTGGGATGTACCAGAGCAAACCTACTGAGGGTGGGAAGCAGAGAGTCCCGCTCGGAGTACCCTCTCTCCAAAACCCCTGGAATCGGTAGCCCGGACATCCAACCGGTAATGCCTGATAAAGGTATGCAACGACTTCCAGGTAGCCGCCCTGCAAATCTCTTGAGGCGACACCTGCGAAGCTTCCGCCCAAGACGCCGCTTGAGATCGAGTCGAGTGACCTCCAGATATCGGAGGAGGGATCTCCGCACGTCAAGCTTCCGTAAGTCCCTTGCTTCTGGGACGGAGGACTCCCTGCCCGCAAACGAGGGCAATTCCACCGATTGATTTACATGAAAAGACGAAACAACTTTCAGAAGAAAGGAAGGAACCGTCTGCAAAGAGACTCCGGAATCCGAAATACGCAAGAAAGGTTCCCTACAGGACAGAGCCTGTAACTCGGAAACGCGCCGTGCCGAGGCAATCGCCACCAAGAACGCCGTTTTTAAGGTGAGATCCTTAAGGGTTACGCGTTTCAAGGGCTCAAACGGCGCCGCGCCTAGAGCTGAGAGAACCCAATTGAGGTTCCAAGCCGGACAAGGGAGACGCAATGGAGGGCGAAGGTGCTTAGCCCCCTGAAGGAAACGAGAAATATCCGGGTGAAGCACCAGGGACGTACCACGGACCTTACCTCGCAAAAAACCAAGCGCCGCCACTTGAACCCGTAGAGAACTGCACGCCAGACCTTTGGCCAGACCTGCCTGGAGGAACGCCAGAATGTCGGAAACTGAAGCCGAAGTGGGGTCCACTCCACGCTGCACGCACCATTCCTCAAAGACCACCCAGACACGGACATAAGCTAAGGAAGTCGACTGTTTCCTGGAACGCCGTAACGTAGCCACCACCACTCTGAGTAACCTTTACTCTTCAGGCGCCTCCTCTCAAAAGCCATGCCGTGAGACAGAAGTGATCCGCATCCTCCAAACAGACGGGGCCCTGATGGAGTAGGCCCGCCATTCCTTGGAGCCGAAGGGGTGCCGCTACTGCCAGATGGCCGAGGTCTGCGAACCACGGCCGGCGCGGCCACTCCGGTGCCACCAAGATCACCTTGGCCGGGTGCAACTCTATGCGCCGCAGAATCTTGCCGAACATCGGCCACGGGGGAAACACGTAGAGCAACACAGCCGTCGGCCAGGGAAGCACCAACACATCGACGCCTTCTGCCCCCCGTTCTCGACGTCGACTGTAAAAATCGCGGAGCCTTCGCATTGTGCCACGTGGCCATCAGATCCATGTGGGGCACACCCCACATTTTGCAAATGAGAAGGAACGCTTCGTCCCCCAGCTCCCACTCTCCGGGATCTAAGCGATGACGGCCGAGAAGATCCGCCTGAACGTTGTCGCCTCCCGCAATGTGAGATGCTGCTATGTTGCTGAGATGCAGCTCCGACCAGGCCATCAAGCACTGAGCCTCCTTCGCCACCTGGGGGCTCCTCGTCCCGCCCTGGCGGTTGATGTATGTCACGGTGGTCGCATTGTCCGACAACACTCGGACTGCCTTTCCCCGCAGCCACGGCAGGAAGGCTTGTAGGGCCAGACGGACCGCTCTGGTCTCTAGGCGATTGATAGACCACTGGGCTTGCGACACTGACCATTGGCCCTGGACCGAGCTCCCTAGGCAGACCACTCCCCAACCGGAGAGGCTGGCATCCGTGGTTACCACTGTCCAATCGGACACCAGAAGGGAGACTCCAGAAGACAGATGACTGGGATCCAGCCACCAGAGTAGGCTGGACCTCGCGTGTCCCGCTAGAGGAAGCGGTAGGTGGAAGTCCTCGGAGACCGGCTTCCAGCGGGACAGTAAGGAAGACTGTAATGGTCGCAGATGAGCGAACGCCCAAGGAACCAGCGCCAGCGTGGAAGCCATAGACCCTAGGACCGTAAGGTAGTCGCAGACTCGCGGTCGGTGGAGAGACAACAAGCGCCGTACTTGAGATTGTAGTTTGCACACCCGGTCGTGCGACAGGAACACCTTGCCCTGTGTCGTGTCGAACACTGCTCCTAGATATCCTGTGTCGTGTCGAACACTGCTCCTAGATATTCCAAGGTCTGCGTGGGTGCCAGATGACTTTTGCTAAAGTTGACCACCCATCCCAGGGACTGCAGGAGATGGAGGACCCTGGCCAACGCTAACCGACACTGATCCTCGGACTTTGCCCGAATCAGCCAATCGTCCAGATAAGGATGGACCAGGAGACCTTCTCGGCGCAACTGCGCTGCCACCACAACCATCACCTTCGTGAATGTACGGGGAGCCGTCGCGAGCCCAAACGGGAGCGCCCGAAACTGGTAATGCTGTCCTAGAATGCAGAACCTGAGGAAGCGTTGGAACGATGGCTGAATGCCTATGTGAAGATACGCCTCCGTGAGATCCAGGGAAGCCAGGAACTCGCCTGGTCGTACCGCGGCGATGACCGACCGAATCGTCTCCATTTTGAAGTGAGGAACGCGAAGGTATTGGTTTACCCCCTTGAGATCCAGGATTGGTCTGGACGTGCCGTCTTTCTTTGGGACGATGAAGTAAATGGAGTAACGGCCCTTGCCGTGTTGGCTGACCGGGACGGGGGAAATGGCTCCCAATGCTTCCAAGCGTCGGATGGTGTCTAGCACCGCCGCCGTCTTCTCGGGGGCCTTGCAGGGCGAGACAAGGAACTTGTCCGCTGGAGTGTGAGCAAAATCTAACGCGTAGCCGTGTTTTATCACGCTGAGGACCCACTGGTCCGACGTTACACCGGCCCATCTCTCGAAAGAGGACATCAACCGCGCCCCGACGTTGGAAATGGAGTGCTGGGGCTGTAGCGGGAGATGGGCCGACCACCTTTCATTGCGAAGACTTGGCCCCTGTGATCGCCAGGGGTCCCCCTTGTCTTCCGAAGCGCTTCCCCCGAAAGGACTGCTGCTGCCACTGCGGGTTACGGGAGGAAGAAGACCTGTACGCTTGCCCGGACGACCCTTGAGGGCGCGACTTCCGGGGACCCCGAAAGCGGGACCTAGCCGAAAAAGAAGACCGCGACCTGGAACGATCCTCGGGAAGCCTGAAAGCCCTGTTTTCCCCCAGGGAAATCATTAAGTCATCTAACTCCTTGCCAAACAGCAACTTACCTTTGAATGGCAGCGCCCCGAGGTGAGCCTTGGAAGAGCCGTCAGCTGCCCAGTTGCGTAGCCACAGGAGTCGGCGTGCTGAAACCGCAGCCGTCATGGATCTCGCCGACGTGCGCAACAGATCGTGGAGCGCATCTGCACCATATGCTATTGCCGCCTCCAATCTAACCGCCTGCGCTGCCTCGTCTGCAGAAAGATCCGCATTGGCCTGTAGAACCTGAGCCCAGCACAAGCTAGCTCGCATAGCGAAATTCGTGCAGATGGCGGCTCGAACTCCCAGCGCGGAAACCTCGAAAATCTTCTTAAGCTGCACTTCCAGCTTCCTGTCTTGAAGATCCTTGAGGGCTGTCGCTCCCGTGACTGGGATAGTGGATCTCTTTGTTACCGCAGAAACCGCCGAATCCATCTTGGGAAGTTTGAGAAGGTCCAGCGCGTCCTCCGGGACCGGGTAAAGCTTGTCCATGGCTTTGCTGACCTTCGGACCCAATTTTGGGGTGTCCCATTCCCGGAACAGGATGTCCGTGGAAGAAAAATGAAACGGAAAAGCCACTGCCGGACCCGTGAGGCCTAACAGGACCGGATCCATGTTCGCCTCCTGCCGAACAACTACCGGAGGGGCCTCTATTCCCAGCTCCTGGAGAATGGCCGGAATTAAGGGCGGCAGTTCCTCCCTGCGGAAGAGCCGGACCACCTTGGGATCGTCTCTCTCCACTGCCTGTGATCCTTTTCCTGCACCGGACGGAGCGGATCCGTCCGCTGCTACTTCGTCGGCCCCCTGTAGGGGCTCTTCAGGGGAATCAGTGTGCGCCCCCGTGGAGGAATCTGAGTCCGCCTCCTGTGGGACGCCACGTGGAGGCCTTTTTCCCCTTGGAAGCGCTCGGGGGCACTTCCGCCACCCCCGATGGCCTCTTGGATTTCTTCAGCGGTGGAGCCTTGCAGGATTCCCTCCTGACGCGCTTGCTTTTTTCTTTTTTTTTTTTTTTTTTATATTTCAGGACTTTGCGCAACAAAAGCGCAAAGTCCTCAGAAAAAGAGCCGGAATCGGAAGAAACCTCAGCGGGGCTCCCCGGGTCCCCCGAGGGACCCCCCCACCGCGATTCGTTCAGGGGACAGCGCGGGAGGCAAGGCCGAAGGCCCTGCCGTTTCCCGCGCCATTTTGCGGCCCGTGGTCAAAATGGCCGCCGCTCCAGGACTGAGAAGGAAAAAAACTCCTGGGGCCTCTCCACCGCGCCCCCCCCCGCTCGGCAGCGGTTGCGCGGGTCGCAAACGAGCCTCCCGAGACGCCCCGGAAGACCCTTCATCTCCCGGGATACAGGCAGCACACACACACAGGCCCTCGCGCGCCGAGCCGCAGGCCCGGCAAATCGAGCCGCGAGGCATGCCGGCGAAAAACGGCGCGAAGAGGGAGAACGGCAGCCAAAAATAATAAAATTCGCGCGAAAAAGCCTCCCCCCTGTCAGCGGCGCCCCCCCTCCGAGAGCGGCGACGCGAAGAAACAGAGAGCCGGCACAAAAAATAAAAACACACTTTTTTTTTTTTTTTTTTACAAAAACGCCTGTCGCTGTCCGCGGTCCTGGAGCCCTAATCCAGCAGGGGTGAGTGAACCGGGCTCCCCGGTGTCACCCCTGACGCTGCTACTGGGAAAGCCGGGTCCTCAACCCTAGCAGCGGCCTCAACCAGGGGGGGGTAGTCCCCTCAGGACCTCTCAACCCCCCTGGGAGGCAGGGCGGACGGATGTCAGTGACAATTTGGCAAAAAAAACCCAATTAACAACACCGTAGCCTAAACTGGCCTAAAACCAAAAGAAATAACCAACCCTGACGGAGTACCAGAACCAGGGCCGGGAGGAGCTGTGACCGGACCTGCACCATCTACTGGAGACAGAGTAAGACTGAGGGGCTGTGACTGGCACAGGGGCATATATGGCTCCGCCCACAAGTTTTAGTCTGTCTCCATCTACTGGTGCGGAGTCACAACCCAGGTGTCCTGGACTGATCCTGGTACGTACAGGGAATAGCCATTACATGTGGGTGATGTCATCCCTTTTTAATCAAGGTGGCCTGATGCATATGCAGGGCGCATTCAGGGGAAAACAGAGAGAAGACAGTGAGAAACTAATAGCTGGAGGAGCCAGAGACTCCCCACTCCATCAGAACAGAGCCTGAAGCTCCCACAAAGACCTGCTTAACAGAAGACACAGTAAAAAGAACAGCAGGCTTCATTTTAGAAGTTCCCATGTAGGCCTGTGGCTCTAAAATGGCCACTGCTCCTTCCGCAGTAAAACATGCACTGGTGGAAAACATGCTGGCCTATTGCACTGCAGCCACTCGGCACCAGCCAGCGGAAGCCCAAGAAACCAGAGGAAAATGCCAGACTGAAACAAAGTGATGAGAGCTGTAAAAGCTGTAATGAAGATATAAGCATGCAGGGGCCTGTTCTTCAGAGTCCTTTAGATATTTCCCTACGACTATAGTTTATTATGCCTGTTTTAGCACCAGTTCTGCTCATATCATACCACATCTGGTCTCACCTCATTTTTCACATGCTGTCTGTGATCAGTCTCCGTCAGACAACTCTTCACAGGTACTATCAGGTACACATGCGTCCTGTTCTCTTCAGCTCTGCAGTGGGGGTCACGCAGTGTGATCCCCGCAAAGTTCAGATTAAGTTCAACCTAAAGAAAAAGTCAATGGACTCAGATATGCTTTTGACATTGGTCATTACTGTCACCTCCTCAACACCCTGTCCTTGCTTGGATTCTGGGACTTTGAACTATCTTGATTCTTCTCTGATCCTTCTCATTGCACCTTTAGTGTATCCTCTGGTGGATTCTCCTCCACTGCTATTGCCTTATCAGTCAGTGTGCCCCAAGTCTCTGCTTTGTACCCTCCTTCTCTCTTTACTTTTTCCCAGTGTTTTCAAAATCATTTTCAGGTCAATGATTCCCATGCCTATCTCTCTGCACCAGAATATTAACCCAGAGTTCAGTCACAGATCTCAATTTGCTGGCATAGCTACCTCAATGTCCCACTGCCATGTTAAACTTGATGTGATACATTTTCAAAGCCAACTAAGTAAGGACTTAACCAGCTACATCAAAGCCTTTGAAAATCTACAGACACTGAACAGCTAAATTTAGCCTCCTAGTTTATAAAGCTAAATGGAGAAATTACTTACCTGATAATTTTGTTTTCCTTAGTGTAGACAGATGGACTTAGGACCAATGGGCTATGCTCCCCTCCAGCAGATGGAGACGGTGTCAGGTCTCAAAGCTGACATCACCCTACATACACCCCTGCAGGAACCTCAGCCCTTCAGTATTCTCTTCAAAAGCCACTGTGGACATACTATAGAAAAAAACTTGATTAAAAAATGGTTAACCATAACTGTACTCAACCAAACATAAACACTGAACCTTAGCAAGATTATAGATGTCCTGATCTAGGGACTGGATGATGGCTTACCCGTAATCTCTTGAAATCGATATTCGCTCCACGGGTGAATCCTTGGCACTGTTCTTGGGCAGTCATCAGCAGGATGCTGAGTCCATCCGTCTACACTAAGGAAAACAAAATTATCAGGTAAGTAATTTCTCCATTTCCTAGCATGGAGCCAGATGGACACAAGACCAATGGGATGCACAAAAGCTACTCCCAATCGGGGTGGGAGGCTGCCCACGGTCTGGTTAACACCGCACTTGCAAAGGCTGCATCTTCTTGGGTCTGAACGTCCAGGTGATAGAACCTAGAGAAGGTGTGCAAGGAGGACCACTTCACCACCGCCTGAGCCCTAGTGGAATGAGCTTTAACCTGAAAAGGTAATGGCTTTCCTGCCTACACAAAGGCTCCTATGGACACCTCCTTAATCCAGCAAGCTATGGTAGCCTACGAAGCTGATTCGCCCTGCTTCCTTCCACCATGAACAAGAAATAGACCGGTTCTGAAACTTCCAGATACTGCACTAACAGCCTACTGATATTCAAATGAAGGAGGAGGTGGCATTCTTCCGCATCCTTGTGCTTATCTAGGGATGGTAACAAAATGGACTAATTAAAATGAAAGTCCGAGACTACCTTGGGCAAGAAGGATGGAATGGTATGAAGCTGTAATGTCCCGGAGTCACCCAGAGGAATGGTTCCTGACTCGACAAGGCTTGAAGTTCAGAGATACGACATGCTGAGCATATAGTCACCAGGAACGCCATTTTCAAGGTTAATAAACGCAAGGAAAGACTGCACAGTGGCTTACAGGAGGGCCATGCCAAAACTTCCAATACCAGACTAAGATTCCACAAGAGCAGCAGCCACCATAGGAGTGGCAGGAGGTGCTTCACCTCTTTCAGAAAATGGGCCATGTCCAGATGAGCTGACAGGCGAGTTCCGTGCACCTCGCCCCAAAATAGGAGAGAGCCGCTACCTGAACCTTCAAGGAGTTAAGGGTTAGACCTTTATTCAAGCCATCCTGCAAAATTTCCAGAATTAATGGAATTTTGACTGTCCAAGGAGAAACACCATGCTCCTCGCACCAGGCCTCAAATATTCTCCAGACCTGCACATACACTAGGGACGTAGAGAATTTCCATGCGCGGAGAAAGGAGGCAATTACTTCCACTGAATATCCTCACTTCCTCGGGCGAGCCCTCTCAAGAGCCAGACCATAAGACAGAATCGAGTCAGATCCTCAGGCAGGACCAGTCCCTGCTGTAGCAGGTCCCTGTGCGATGGTAGGCACGGGGGGTCTCCATCAGGAGTCTCTGCATGTTCACATACCACGGACGCCTGGGCCAATCTGGAGCTACTAGTAGGACTAATCCCCTGTGGTGCTCGATTCTGCGAATGACCCCGCCCAGCAGGGACCATAGAGGGAAGGCGTATAGCAACTCTTCTTCCGGCCAGGTCTGGATGAGAACATTGATCCCCAGGGAACATTGATCCCCAGGGACCAGAATAGGGGAACCTTTGCGTTGTGAGAAGCGGCCAGCAGGTCAATGGACGGGAGATCTACTACCAACTGAAAGGCTTTGGCCGACTACACCCACTCTCCTGGATCCAGACTCTTCCTGCTTAGAAAGTCTGCTCTGACATTGTGTTTTCCTGTGATATGGGAGGATGAGATTATCTGTAGATATATTTCCGCCCATTCCATAAGGAGGTGTATCTCCTGTCACACTTGCTGGCTTTTGGTTCCACTCTGGAGGTTGATGTAAGCTACTGTCGTTGCGTTGTCCAACAATATGCGGACCACTTGACCCTGGAGTATGTGGCTGAATTGTAGTCACGCCAATCTGGCTGCCTGGGCTTCCAGGCGGTTTATGTTCCAGAGGGCCTCTTCCTTGGTCCAATGTCCCTGGGCTGTCATTTCCTGACAGTGAGCTCCCCAGCCTTGGAGGCTCATGTCTGTCGTGAGAACCAGCCAGTTCAGAGAAGGCAGGAGTAGACCCCTGTCCAGATGAGCTTCCTGCAGCCACCACTGGAGCCGAGAGCATACTTTCCTCGGTAAGTGGAGGTGAATCTAATAGTCTTGAGACTGTGGGTTCCAATGTGACAGCAGGTAGCGTTGAAGAGGACGCATGTGTGCCTTTGCCCACAGCACTACTTCCAGGGTTGCTGCCATCAAATCAAGAACTTGAAGATAGCTCCACACCATCGGATGTATCGTGCTCATCAACCGACGTACTTGGGACATCAACTTCTTTATCTGTATAGTCAGAAGAAAGACCTTGTCCAGCTTGGTGTTGAATTGGACTCCCAGATATTCCAAGGACTGGGAGGGTTTGAGACTGCTTTTGTCCAGGTTTACGACCCAACTGAGTTTCTGAAGCAAGGAAGTCACCCAGAGACTCTCTTCCATGGACTTTGCCCGGATCAACCAGTTCTCCAAGTATGGGTGCACTAGGATTCCTTCTTTTCTCAAGGCTGCCGCTACAAACACCATAATCTTGGAAAATGTTCTGCGGGCAGTGGCCAGGCCGAAGGGCAGTGCCCGAAACTGATAATGGTGACCCAGTACTGCAAAGGATAGGAAACGTTGATGTTCTTGATGGATTGGAATATGTAGGGAGGCCTCAGATAGGTCCAGGGAGGTTAAGAACTCTCCCGATTGTATGGCCATTATCATGGAGCGTAGGATTTCCATGCGGAAATGAATCACTTGTAGATGTGAGTTGACACTCTTGAGGTCCAGGATGGGGCAAAAGGAACCTTCCTTCTTGGGTATGTTGAAATACTTGCACCCCGTATTTTCCTGGGGTGCAGGTACTGGGGTTATAGCCCTCATCCTGAGGAGTCTTAACAGGGTAGTCTCCACTGCCTGCTTCTTGTGCTGGAAGTGTCAAGGAGATATCATGAATATGCCTGAGGACTGCTGCAAAATTCCAGCACATATCCTTCTCATATGACCTCCAGTACCCATTTGTCTGAAGTGATCTCGACCCACCATTGGTAGAAGAGGAACAGTCGACCCCCTATCTCCTCGTTCCGAGGATGGGTCAGCAAAATTTCATTGGGGGGTTCGGGACGAACCTGAACCCAAACCTGCCTCTTTCTTGGGCTGTCGGCTCTGAAAGGACTGAGACCTCCCAAAGCACCGAGATCTCCGAAATGTCAAGTTTCTGTAAGGGTGAAAGTGTAGGAAGCCCTTGGATCAACTCCTCATAGGCAAGGGGTGCTGTAACTGCTTTCTCTTATCTTCTGGTAGCCAGGGAACTGGAGATTCGTCCAATTTACTAGCCAGCTTTTCCAATTCGCTTCCAAAGAAAAGTGATCCCTTAAAGGGCATCTTTAAGAGATCTGCCTTGGAGATTGCAGCTGCTGACCAATTCCACAGCCATAGCTGTCTTCTGGCTGCCACCACTGAGGTCACTCTGGCGAAAGTATGGACTAGGTCCGAGCCCATTTCAGCTAAAAAGGCAGCGGCGGGTTCCATAACCGCTCTGGAATTTGTCCCCAAGTCATCTACCTCCCGAGAGAGGAGCAGGCACGAATGAGCTACCAGGGCACAACAAGAAGCAATCTGTAAGGTCATTGCTACTGCCTGTTAGAGGCCTGTTAAGGATGGACTCCATCCGTCTAACGTACACATCCTTTAAGGCCACGCCTTTCTCCACTGGGATAGTTGTTCGCTTAGAGACAGCCCATACCAGCGCATCCACTTTAGAGAAATGCAAACATTCTCTCGCTGCCGGATCTAGTGGGTATAGAGCTTCTAATGCTCGTCCACCTTTAAAACTTGCTTCTGGGGATTCCCATTCCAGGTCAATCAACTCCTGGATGGCTTCCAGTACTGGAAAGTAGCAAGAGGCTTTCTGTAGGGAAATCAGAATGGGATTCTTCTTTGGTTCCATCATAGAGACCGCCCCAGGAACTCCCAGCATCTTCAGGGTCTGGGAAACCAGGGCCCTCAATTCGTCTTTATGGAAAAACTGTAACATGGTCCGATACGGTTCTAAACCAGGGGGAATTTCCCCATCTTCCAAGGAATCTGCATAATCATCTTTGTCCGTGCTGTCCGGGTTCCCTGCCAGGGAAGGCATCCCTTGTGAGGCAAGGCATGCCTTGAGTTCTGCCAGTAGGACTGAGAGAGGGAAGGCTTACTGACTGAGGTCCTGTCCAGACAGTGGCAAGCAAGGTAGCAGACTATGCCTTGTACGAAGTCTTGAAGGCCTTGAAAAAATTTCACCTAAGAGAAGGCAGCCTGGTCCATGCCTAATCCAGGAGGTACTGGGTTAGGTGCTGCTGAATTTCCCTCTCCCATGGATAACCCAGTCTAAGGGGTACTCAGATCCAGGATACTTCCAGTTAAGGCTGTGGCTGAGCCATCCTCTGAATGGGAGGAGCCGGGCTTAGCAAAGTCTGGGGAGGCAAACTCTCCCTGGCCTTCCTCACAGTGCTGACATAAGCAAGAATCCAAGTCAGACATGTGCAGCCCTAATATGACAAGCAGCGCAGAGAGAAAAGCGCTTATGTTTCTTTGCTGCTGGAGCCATTGGCGACGGTAACTACCTGTTCAGTGAGCTCATGCTTAAAATTTTATGTGCACAGATTTTGGGTGCCTGCGCAGGCCATGGCAAGGCGCACGCACAGCCCATGCGCCTGGCTTTACTTGTATTCTGCGCCTCATAAGTTGGTCGTGTATGTACACGTGCGACATTATGCACATGGGGCGTGCGCAGAGCGACACGCACTGCGTGTACTGATGCTCTCATGTTGGGCAATACAGCAAGCACAAAGATGCGTGCAAGATGACGCCACCACAGCCTACCACGCAGTGTGCCAACCAAGCTTAAAGTGGGACCTAGCCCACTGGGAGGCCTTTCGGAAGCCTACTTCCCCTTACCCCAATGGGATCGGTACAACGTGAGAACAAGGAGACCGGAGGAAGTCTTACTGAAACCCCTCCAAAATGTCTCTGAATCGGGAGGTAATTCCTCTTCTCTCTTTTTTTTTTCACCTACCTGGGCTTAGCGCTTACCAGCTGAGTACAGAGACGGTCTCTTATCGGCTGAGTACAGAGACGGTCTCCGGCTGTTGGGGGAGAGGGCTTTGGCCGTCACCGCCAAGTTCGGGCTTCCTGCACCCACTGCCTTTCAGCTGCTCAAGCAGCAAAGTCCACGCCCGGAACCAGCTACCAGACCAAGGCACACCTCTGAGGGATCTTGGAAATTACCTCAGAAATTCTCGACTGGGGGAGGGGCCTTTAGGTATCACCACAGGAGCGCGGGGCTTGATCTTTTTTCCAATTTAAAAGTAGAATTTCTTCTTCCAGAAAGTACAGCGATCCCCATAGGGAAAGCATGTCACCATCTGCTGGAGACGGATAAGTACTGAAGGGCTGAGGTCACTGCAGGGGTGTATGTAGGGTGATGTCAGTTATGAAACCTGACTCCGACTCCATCTGCTGGCAGGGGAGCATAACCCATTGGTCTGAATCCATCTGGCTAAACGCTAGGAAGTTTAGCCATTTAAATTCCAGGCTGTTCAAGAGATGGGATTAGGTCGAGGGAAGAAAGTTAACCAGTTTGTGCTAATTTTCATCACCAGTTCGCTAACTTACGGGCCGATACAGTAAGGAGCGGTAGGAAGAGCTGCGTTAGTGCCGGGCGCACCCGCGTTTGCCGCACGCACAAAAGAAGTCCAAGAAAAGCAGTAACCTGAACGAGAAAAGCTGGAAAGCTATGAGCACAAATGCTCGTAGTTTGGGCAATAAAATCCCAGATCTGCAAGCCCTAATGGTGGAGGTGGACTTGGACATTGTTGCTGTCACGGAGACGTGGTTCACGGAATCTCATGATTGGGATATGGCCATACTGGGCTATAACTTGTTAAGGAAGGACAGAGAGGACAGAAAAGGGGGAGGAGTAGCTCTTTATGTCAGAAACAATATCCAAGCATCTGAACTGCAAGGAAGATGGGGCAAAGAAGAAGCATTATGGGCCGTCCTAAAAAAAGATGATGAGGCATCCATTTTTATTGGAGTGGTTTACAGGCCTCCAAATCAAATGGAAGAACTTGAAAGAGATCTGGTTGAAGACATCCAAAAAATGGGAAAGAAGAGAGAAGTGGTGATTGTTGGAGACTTTAATCTGCCGGATGTAGACTGAAGAATCCCTTCTGCAGAATCTAACAGTAGTAGAGAGAGATAGTGGATGCCCTGCAAGGGGCTCTGTTCAAACAAATGGTAATGGAACCCACGAGGGAGGGAGTTATACTCGATTTAGTGCTCACTAATGGAGATAATGTATCTAATGTCCGGGTGGGAGCCCACCTCAGCACCAGTGATCATCAAACGGTATGGTTTCATATCACAAATAGGTTATGGAGAAGTCGCACGATGACCCAAGTTTTGCAGTTCAAAAACACGAACTTTGTTGAAATGGGGAGAACTAGAAGGCTGGGAGAAAATGAGAGATGTGGAACAACAGTGGACCAAACTGAAAGGAGCAATTATCAAGGCAACTAATCTATAACAGGCTGATACAGAAAGAAACGCGGGACAGCCAGTGTCCTGTGCGCGCGATACAGTAAATAAAAATATGCTAATTAGGGCCCGTGGTAAAAGGAGGCGTTAGGGATACTAGCGCTTCCCTAGCGCCTCCTTTTTGACAGGAGCGGCAGCTGTCAGCGGGTTTGACAGCCGATGCTCAATTTTGCCGGCTTCGGTTCTCAGATCCGCTGACAGGCACGGGTTCGGAAACCGGATGCCGGAAAAATTGAGCGTCCGGTTTTCAACCTGTGAGCCGCGGGCTGATTTTAAATTTTTTTATTTTAAATTATTTTTTACTTTTGGGACCTCCGACTTAATATCGCCATGATATTAAGTTGGAGGGTGTACAGAAAAGCAGTTTTTACTGCTTTTCTGTACACTTTCCCGGTGCTGAGAGAGAAATTAGCGCCTACCTTTGGGTAGGCGCTAATTTCTGAAAGTAAAATGTTTGCCTTGGCTGCACATTTTACTTTCTGAATCGCGCGGGAATAACTAATAGGGTCATCAACATGCATTTGCATGTTACGGGCGCTATTAGTTTCGGGGGGGGGGGGGGTTGGACGTGCGATTTTGACGCACTATTACCCCTTACTGAGTAAGGGGTAAAGCTAGCGTGTCGAAAACGTGTGTCCAACCGCGGGTTAACAGTGCGCACACTGTACTGTATGGGCCTGTAAGTTAGAAAAGTAAAGAAAAGCAAGAGAAAAATGAAACCTATCTGGTTCTCAAAGGAGGTGGCTGATAAAAGAAAAGCTAAAAGAACAGTGTTTAAGAAATATAAAGGATCCCAAAGGGAGGATCACAAGGAAGAATATCTGGTGAAACTGAGGGAGACGAAGAAAGTAATCAAGAAAGCAAAAAGTCAAGCGGAAGAAAGGATTGCCAAAGAGGTAAAGCGAGGTGACAAAACATTTTTCAGGTACATCAGAGAAAGGAGAAAAGTCCAAAGTGGTATAGTGAAATTGAAAGGTGAAAAGGATCAATGTGTGGAGAGAGACAAAGAAATGGCAGAAATATTAAACGAATACTTCAGTTCGGTGTTCACTAAAGAGGACCCTGGAGAAGGACTGTTGCTAGTTAACAAGAAACTGGAGGGGAGTGGAGTAGATGAAACTCCGTTTACAGAAGAGAATGTATGGGAAGAGCTAGGAAAACTGAAAGTGGACAAAGCCATGGGGCCTGATGAGGTTCATCCCAGGATACTGAGGGAGCTCAGAGATATGCTGGAGGGTCCACTGTGTGACCTATTCAATAGATCCCTAGAAACGGAAGTGGTGCCGAGTGATTGGAGAAGAGCGGTGGTGGTCCCGCTTCACAAGAGTGGGAGCAGAGAGGAGGTTGGTAACTATAGGCCGGTTAGCCTCACCCCAGTGGTGGGAAAAGTAATGGAGTCGTTGCTGAAAGAAAGAATAGTGAACTATCTACAGTCAGAAAAATTGCTGGACCAGAGGCAACATGGATTCACCAGGGTAAGGTCCTGTCAGACAAATCTGATTGACTTTTTTGATTGGGTGACTAGGGAACTGGATCGAGGAAGAGCACACAATGTCATCTACTTGGATTTCAGCAAAGTTTTTGATACAGTCCCACACAGGAGGCTTGTGAATAAAATGAGAAGCTTAGGAGTGAGTGCCAAGTTGGTGGCCTGGATTGCAAACTGGTTGACGGACAGAAGACAATGTGTGATGGTAAATGGAACTTACTCTGAAGAGAGAGCAGTGTTAAGCGGAGTGCCGTAAGGATCGGTGTTGGGACCGGTCCTGTTCAATATTTTTGTGAGTGACATTGTGGAAGGGATAGAAGGTAAGGTTTGTCTTTTTGCAGATGATACTAAGATCTGCAACAGAGTGGACACACTGGAAGGAATGGAGAGAATGAGACGGGATTTAAGGAAGCTGGAAGAGTGGTTGAAGATATGGCAGCTGAGATTCAATGCCAAGAAGTGCAGAGTCATGCATATGGGGTGTGGAAATCCGAAAGAAATGTATTTGATGGGGGGTGAAGGGCTGATGTGCACGGAGCAGGAGAGAGACCTTGGGTGATAGTGTCTAACGATCTGAAGTAGGCGAAACAATGTGACAAGGTGATAGCTAAAGCCAGAAGAATGCTGGGCTGCATAGAGAGAGGAATATCTAGTAAGAGAAAGGAAGTGATGATCCCCTTGTACAGGGCCTTGGTGAGGCCTCACCTGGAGTACTGTGTTCACTTGTGGAGACTGTATCTCCAAAGAGACAGAGACAGAATGGAGGTGGTCCAGAGAAGGGCGATCAAAAAGGTGGATGGTCTACATAAAATAACTTATGAGGAGAGATTGAAGAACCTAAATATGTATACCCTGGAGGAGAGGAGGAGCAGGGGTGATATGATACAGACTTTCAGATTCTTGAAAGGTTTTCATGATCCATGGTCAACAACAAACCTTTTCCATTGGAAAAAAATCAGTAGAACTAGGGGTCACGAATTGAAACTCCAGGGAGAAAGACTAAAACTGTGAAGGATTTCAAAGGGGCATGGGAGAAACACTGTGGATCCATAAAGGCTAAAGATTGGGAATGAATAGAAGAGCCATGGGGGTGGCTTGCTGGAATGATGGCTACTATCTGGTGATTACTACACTTACTCAATAAGCCTTCACACGGTTAATGCAACTCCAACATTGCTCTCTGCTTCAACGGCAAGGGGAAATGTGGAAAAGAGGATTTGCATTCAGACAACAACCAACAAAGATTGAATTACACAGTTTGGGTAAACAAATAAGCGTGAGGGTAGTTTGCTTATTGCAGCGGTTACTACCCTAAACCAATTAAGCCTGATACATCACTTTGAATGCATATACAGCATTGCTCTCTGCTTCAACAGCAGGGGGAAAAGAGGATTTACATTCAGACAACATCCAACAAGGCATTGATCTGTGCAGTCTGGGTAAACAAGCATCGGGGTAACTTGCTTGATACGGTGGTTACTACCCTTAACCATTAAGCCTTATGATTCACCTTTGATGCAACTCCAACATACTCTCTGCATCAATGGCAGGGGGTGGCAGGAAATTCGAATCAAACAGTTACAAACAAAGGCCCTGAACTTGGTAGTCGGTGAAACAGATAAGTATGGGAAAATAAGTGTGGGAGCTTGCTGGGCAGACTGGATGGGCTGTTTGGTCTTTTTCTGCCGTCATTTCTATGTTTCTATCAGTAGAAGTACAGTACAAATTACTATTCACTCTGTACATGGTGTCTTTCTTGGCAAGCAGCATTGTGGTATACAGCTCCCAACAGCAGTTTTCTCCAGCTCAATTCATGCAACCTACAGAATCCATAAGAAGGTTCCCCTCATTTTTCTCAGTACGCATCTGATTGTTGCCTCCTATAGGTCCTGCCTCTTAATACAGCCTTTTGAGGATTTCTGACCCTACCGGAAAAAAATGCTTGGCCAGAACAATTTCCAGAGAGTCTTGAGAACACGTCCAAGGGCGCAGGAGAGCAAGCATCTGCTGTAGCTGTTCTTTCTTGCTTAAGCTGGTATCATCTGTTATGGTAACTGGTTCCTGGGTGCTCTTTGTATCTGTGAAAGCAAACACAACAAGTTCTGATATGCTTCTTTATAGGCCTTAATATATAAATCCATTCAACTCCTGTCACTGAGAATAAGGGAGTCCCAGCTGAACCCAATGGTGACCAGAAATAAAATATTCCGTATCTACCCCTTACTGGGGTCAGAGTTAATATGGGAACTCCTTGGCAAGCAGATTTGACTTATAGTATTTTAGGGAAATATTCATGTTTAAGTATGGATGCTTTACTTGCATATTTCTTAAAATGGAGGTTAGATTGGCCCATCAGAATAGATAAGGAAAAATTAGTTCTTACCTGCTAATTTTCTTTCCTTGAGTCCCTCAGACTAGTCCAGGGGATGGGTTTTTCTCCCCTACCAGCAGATGGTGACAGAGAACAAAACTTTCACTGCACTGTTGGTACTTAGCCATTATCCCACTTGCAGTCTCTCAATAAACCGATAACAAAGCAGAACCAACCCCCCTATAACAAGCAGGGGGAAAAAAACCACACATTGGTGAACTCATAACCAGGCCAACACTCCTCCATTGAAGAGATGCTAAGCCAGCTCATACGAGAGAAAAAACATATATACACACAATAAGAGCAGTCTTCAGAAAAAATCAGGCAGGAATTTTATCTGGTCTTTGGGTCTCAAGGAAAGAAAATTATCAGGTAAAAACCAACATTTTCTTCCTTATTGTCTGTTGGGTTTGTGGCATATTGTGGACTCTTGGTCGAAGTGGCGATGACTCCTCCCATGGGGACGGGCCCCATGGGGAACCACAACGATAGCCTAGACCAGAGGTTCTCAACCGGTGTGTCGCCAAGAACACGCAGGTGTGTTGCCACACTTCCCGGTCCCCTGCTGACCCAACTGCTCCCCGGTTCTCCTCCGCCCGGGCTTAAAATGCTCTCAGCCCGGGCGGAACGCGGCAGAATAGCTGGAGTCAGCGGCACCGGCATGGTTTCTTCTTCCTGCCCCCCCCCCCCCCGCGGCCCGGAAGAGGAAGTGGTGAGCAGCGGGTGCGTGCGCGGGAAGAAGAGACCATGCTAATGTGGGCAGCGTCGGCCCGAAGAACAGAAGAGAGGCGCAGCTGGAGAAATGAGCAGCGCGGCTCAGAGAAAAATGAAGAAGAACGTCAACGCCCACGGCCGATGGGACTCCTTTCTCCGCGCGAGGGCTGAAAATGAAGGAGGTTAGGGTTGGGAGAAGGCTGCTGCTGCCGCTAGTTTCGGGGAGGGAGGGAGGGAGAGGGAATGAGCAAGCAAGCAAGCATGTGTGTTTGAGATCCTGTGTGTGAGTGAGATAGCATGTTTGTGAATGATTGAGAGCCTGTATATGTGAAAGAGAGTGTCTGTGATTGAAAGCCTGCCTGTGAGAGAGAGAGCATGAATGTAAGTTTACGATTGGGAATCTGTATGTGTAAGTTTGTGATTGAAAACCTGTTTGTGTGAAAGAGCATGTGTGTATGATTGAGATCATGTGTATGTATGATTAAGAGCCTGTGTGTATAAGTAAGAGAGAGCATGTGTGTCTGTGTGTGATTGAGAGCTGGTTTAGGTGAGGGAGCATGTGAGTATGTGATTGAGAGCCTGTGTGAAAGTGAGAGAAAGACAGCATGTGTGTCTGTGTGTGATTGAGAGCTGGTTTAGATGAGGAGCATGTGAGTATGTAATTGAAAGCCAGTGTGAGAGAGAGCGCTGGTATGTGACTGAGAGAGAGGAGAACGTTCCAAGCAAACCACCCCTCCTCCTGCTAATTCAAAACAATCTCAGGACACCTGGATATCAAATGTCCCCAGGTATGCAGAGCAAATAAATGTTTGTATCCTTATTTTTCATTACTGGGTCTTTGTGTCTGCTATTTTGAAATATTTTATTGGTATCTAGAAATTTTTTATATGAGTTTTTAATTATTGGATATTCCACTCATCAGCTGTTTCGAAATAATCTGTTATTTTTGTTAGTATGGTTTTACTGCTACTGCTATTATATTTCTTGATTTGTTTTATAAGGATGGGTGATGTTTCTTTTTTCCTTAATTACACTGCATACAGAGACTCTGGCGTTGCAGTTCCCAATTCAGTTTTTGTCTGCATGCTTCTAGTTATGTGTTTCGGTTTCTCTATTCTTTGTTCGGTGAGGGTCAGCATATGTGACTGAGGTGAGATATTCTGCTGGCATGTAGTTTCTGTGTAGGGCTCTATAGCAGCCTGACTTGGTCCGTTTTCCTAACAGGAGATGCATTGGTGTCTTAAGGCCTGGTGTAATATTTTCAGTGTTGCCTTTTCTTAGGTAAGGTGGTTACTGTTTAAGTGCTGGAAATTGGTGCTGTTTTGGTGTGGGATGTTTACTATTTATGCAATTTCTGTTCAGATAGAATATGTATCTTTGCCTTGTGTCATTTTAAACAATAAAAATAATTACCGGATCTTTACTTTTTATTTCCGCCGTGAATTGTAATGAGCAGTGTGTCACATATGTGAGCTTGGCCTGTCAGGTGTGTCACGATGGGAAAAAGGTTGAGAACCACTGGGCTAGACACTGAGGAAAGAAAGCTTTATTGTTCTGCTGATGTAAGTTGAATCTTGCATCAAGGAAGGGATAGTACTGTAGGCCAGAGATATCACAGTAAGCTAAGACAGTCTCTATAGATGATGGTGTCACCCAGATGTGGCAAGGTTGGGTAGTGTTCCGCAGCCCGGAATAAGCCAAACCTGAAGGGTGGAATAAGGAGAGCTGGAGCGTAGCGATACTCATAGAGTGGCAGTGCTGGTAACCTCCTTGGTAGAAGAATGGAGAGAGGGACCCGAGGTCTGAGGTACAGGATACCCTGAGCAGGCTAGGCCCTCGAGGAGTGAGTACCTAGGAACGCTGAAGGATCCTGGAAGAAAGTAGATAGGATCCCGAGGAGCAGGTGTCTAGGTAGTTGAACCCTAAGGGCAGATAGAAGTGAGAGGCCCTCGAGGAGTGGGTACCCAGAGCTTCCGTAGGAGCGAGTTACCCCGGAGGGTAGAAAGGAATCCAAGTGAGCAGCTTAGAAGCGGTCAGAGTAGCAAAACCAAAGTCCTTGCTAACTCGTTGGGCTATAGCGGAGTGGAGATTTAAATACCCAGAGGTACTGACGTCATGCGGTGGGGATGCCCCCAGGGTTGCATTCAAAAGTGTAGGTGGCGTGCGCGCGCGCGCGTAGGAGGCCTCAGGAAGAAGCATGGTGGACGGGGATGCCCATGCTGTGTTGGAGATGCCGAGGGTTTCGGCAATCAGCACCATTTTCAGCAGGAGGCAATCATTTTCAGCAGGAGGTAGCCATCCTTCCCAGGAAGGAGGAAAAGGGTAGAAGAGAGGTGAGGCAGAGCGGTCGCAGCCATCTGTGACTGACGGACGCAACATTGTCCTCCAGACCAGTCCAAAGGATGGGATGTACCCAAGCCACCCTAAACTGGGAGGGAATCTGAAAGGTTTGCTCGTAAAATGCTCACTTCACAGATCACCGCCTCTGTAGCGCAGATGTCCAATCCATAATGCTTGGAGAAAATGTGAAGCAAAGCCCACATGGCTGCTCTATGAATATCCTCCAGGGGACACTAACTGACACTTTGCCACACAGCCACCTGTCTTCTAGTGGAATGAACCTTAGGACCCCGTGGGACTTCAAACCCCTTGCAAATGTACACTGATGCAATTGCTTCTTTACTCCATCTAGTAATAGAGGCCTTTTCTCCTTTGAATAAAAGAAAAAGGTGATCAAACATCCTAAAACTATTCGTAACCTTCAGGTATCTCAGAATCCAATGCACATTCAGATGCAGTTCCCAAGATTACGATACTGCTCAGAAGTATTTAAACCTGTCTTCTAAATGCCAGCAGCTCTACAGACTGATCAAAATGAAAGGAAGATACCATTTTAGGCAAAAAGGATGGAACTGTCCAAATAGAGACCCCATCCTCTGTAAACTGAAGGAAAGGGTCTCTGCATGATAAGGCTTGAAATTCAGAATTATGTTTCACTGAACAGATAGCCACTAAAAACATCATTTTCAGCATGAGATCATTAAATGTCCTCTTAATAGGCTCAAATGGGTGGTTTACACAAGGCCTTTAAAACCAAATTAAAATTCCATAGAGGGAGCAATCTCCTAACTGCAAATGTTTTATCACCTTCAAGAATTGGAGCTCATCCGGATGCGACACCATTGAAGATTTTTGAACCCTAAGAGAATTCAGGATCCACCCCTACTGCAAATCTAGTTGCAAAAGGACTTGATCACAGATACTGAATCCTGAAATGGAGATAACCCTTACTCTTGATACCAGGTCTCCCTTTCTCAAATGATCCACTTGCAACCACCACTGTAGGTGAGAGCAGACTTCCATCGGCAGGTGGAGCCGAATCGAATAGTCCAGAGACTGCAGGGTCCATTGCGACAGCAGGAAACACTGACGTGGACGCATATGCATCCTCACCCGCGGTACTACTTCCAGGGTTGCCACCATCAACCTGAGCACCTTCAGATAGGACCACACTGTCAGACGTATAGTGTTCACCAAGAGACGCACCTGCGCTATCAACTTTGAATACGAGCTTCCGGAAGAAGAACTATGTCTACTTCGTGTCGAACCACACACCTAGATATTCCAACGACTGAGATGGTTGAAGACTGCTTTTGGCTAGGTTCACCACCCAACCAAGCTCCTGCAACAAGGAGATTTCCTTGCAGGTCTTCAGAAGGCTCTCTTCCAGAGACTTGGCCCTGAATCAATCAGTTGTCTAAATACAGGTGTACAAGGATACCATCCTTTCTACCACCATAACCTTGGAAAAGATTCTGGGAGAGGTGGATAGACCAAAAGGCAGCACCCAAAACTGATAATGGCACCCTAGCACTGCAAAACACAGAAAGCGTTGGTGCTCCAATCGGATAGGAATAGGGAGGTATGCCTTGGACAGATCCAAGGAAGTCAGAAATTCCCCTGACTGTATGGCCATTAACACTGAGTGCAATGTTTCCATGTGAAAGTGAGTCACTCGCAAATGACGGTTGACTCCTTTGAGATCCAGGATGGGTCAAAAGGAGTCCTCCTTCTTGGGCATAACGAAATAAATGGAATATTGACCCGTATTTTCTTGCGACGTGGGTACTGGAACTACAGCCATCAGACTGAGGAGCCTTGACAGCGTACTCTCGATTGCCTGCTTCTTCTTTGGGGCGTGGTAGGGAAACACCTTGAACAGTCCTGAGGAATATTGCGAAACTCCAGCTTATATCCTTCTCGTATTACCTCTAGGACTCACTGATCCAATGTAATTTCGATCCACCTCTGATAAAAGAGAGCGAGGCATCCTCCTATCTCCTGTTCCCCAAGGTCGGTCAGCAAACCTTCATTGGGATGCTCAGGAGGTTGCACTACCCGAGCCCACTCCTAGCTTGGGCTGTCTGGAACGAAAGGACTGAGACCTGCCAAAAGGCCAAGTCCTCTAAAAGATCGCCCCTCTGATATGACGAAAATGCCTGGAACCCCTGAGACGACTCCTCATGCCAAAGGGGCGCGGACTGCTTCTTATCCTCCAGCAATCGAGGAATCAGGGATTTGCTCCACTTACTGGATAGCTTCTCCATCTTGCTCCCAAACAAGAGCGAGCCTTTAAAAGGCAATTTTGTAAGATGTTGCGACCGTCATTTCCTGACGGCTTCACTCCACCTACCTTTCCTTTTTTGCAGCTCCTCCTGCTCTTCATGGATGCCTGGCTGCCGCGGCGTCTGCCTGCCATCCTCTCCGGGTCCCCGGATCGGCTTGGGCGCAGCCTCCCGCCATGTTCTACAGGTACTTTAGGGTGCGCATGCCATGCAGCCCTCATTCTTATCTCCTCATTGGCGCGCTCCTCAGGGGCGTCCCCTGTGATGACGTCACGCTGCCCGGATATTTAAGCCTACAGTTTATTGCTAGCCGTTGAGTTAGCAAGGGTGATTCTTACGGATGGGATTCGCTCTCCGTACCCAGCTACTCTGCCTCTCCAACTTCTATTGGACACTTTCTGCTAATGGGGTACCCGCTCCTCGGGGGCCTCTTTTGCTTCTTTCAGGTCGCTATCAGGTAACCGGTACTCGCTCCTCGAGGGCCCATGTTCCCTGACCCGCTGCCTGCATCCATCTCCTCTTCTACTTGGAAGAATTCGCTACAGACACCATCATTGAGTACTACTATCATCTACTCCTCAGAGCTGTCTCCCTGGAACCAGGTACTCACTCCTCGAGAGCCTGCCTCCGTTCCAGCGCCAGTGCCATCTCCTACGTGGAACCGCTGTGTGAGTACTTTGCCAACGAGTCTCTCTGCTTCCAGGGATCTAGTACTTGCTCCTCGAGGGCCAGCTCTCCCTATCTCAGGGCTTCTCCATGCTTGGGACTCTGTGAATGTTCTATTGTATTCATTTTCTCAGTTCTCTCCACTACAGCACTGCTACCGGAGGAACCGCTGTTCCAGCGCCCTGAGGAATACTAGCCCAGCCGGGCTACATCTTCTACTCACTACTGCTACCTCTGGTGGCTTCTCAAACTGTCTAAATAAAGAAATATTTGTGTTTGTGTCCAGAGCTGAGCCTGACCTGTGGCCCCTCACGGGACTTCCCCCCAAGGGCGTGGTCAGCTGCCACAGTGTCCAAGGGTCCACTCAAACCTCACTAATTATAACATAAGATTAGCTTTGGAAGTTGCATCGGCCACCCAACTTCTCAGCCATAACTGACGCCTGATTATTATTACTGAAGCCAAGCCTCTGGTCGAGGTGTGGACCAAATTGCAGCCCATATCTGCTAAAAAGGTGGCGGTGGTTCCACAACTGCCCTGGAATTCATATTAGAGTCATCAACCTCCTAAGAGAGAAGCAAACAAGAGCAGGCCCCCAGGGAGCAACAGGAAGCTATCTGCAGTGCCATTGCCACTGCTTCAAATGTTTGCTTAAGGTTGGCCTCAGTCCTATCATGCACATCCTTCAAGGCCACTTGTCCTTCCAGGGGGATGATCATTCATTTAGAGATGGCACAGACAAGCGCATCTCCTTTTGGAAAATGCAGACGCTCTCTCACCACTGGATCCAGGGAGAACAAGCTCTCCAACCCCCTTTAAAATTTGCCTCCGGGGCATCCCATTCAAGATCAATCAATTCTTGAACGGCCTCCATAACCAGGAAAAAACAAGAGGCTTTATGCAAAGAAACTAAAATGGGATTTCTCTTTGGCTCATGGCTGCCCCAGGGACTCCCAACATCTTCAATGTCTGGGAAATCAGGGCTGGTAATTCATCTCTGTGATGTATACTTCGGCACTTAAACGTTGTAAAGAAGAGGGGGAGGCCACCGCCTAAGGATCTGAACTGACAGACTTGTATGGTGCTGAGGACTGCACCTGAAGGAAGGATTGCAATCCTTAAAAAAAAACTAGGAGGATCCATGCCAAGACCAGGAGGCACTTGCACGGCACTCACTAAGCTGCCATCCCCTGCCAAGGAACCAGTCAAGGGAGTTCCAAGGTCAGGCATCCCTCCTGACATATCCTTAACCAGGCCATCATCAGGCTGGGAAGACCTAGGCTTAGTAAAATCAGATGAAGATTCTCCCTGAGCCCCTAAGCAGTGCTGGCATAAGTTAGAGAGCACTCCAGGCAGAGATGCCCTAAAATGACAGGGAGCACAAGGAGAAAGGCGCTTAGGTTTCTTAGCCACCGGTGCCATTAATCCGTTAGTATGCTTAACGACTGAAGACGTGCGTCCGGCCTAATCCTCACTGAAACAAAATTTATGCATTTAAAGAGGGCAGCCGACTCGCTTGGAGGTGTCCTGGTTCATTAATAGTTTGGAAACCAAGGTGATCAGGAGAGTTCTGATGCATTTTCTGCCTCTAGTCAGTGGTGAGAGTGCTGTCAGGCAATGTGGCGGTAGTGATATATATAAACAAGGAGGGAGTAACCAAGAGTCCAATAGTTTCCTTGGAAGTAGGGAAGTGGATCTGTTGGGCAGAATGTTACGTGAGGTCACTATCGGCTTCTCACATTGCTGGGATTGAGAATGTGCAGATAGATGTTTTGAGCAGAAACACTCTGGATCCTGGAGAATGTGAGCTGGTGGAAGAGATGTTCAAACTCATCAGGGCCAGGTGGGGAACTTTCCTCGTGGACTTGATGATGACATAACTAATCGTAAAGTAGATGAAATTCTTCAGTTGCACGAGGGAAGCATGGTTTGAGGGTCTTAGATGTCCTGTCTCAACCAAGGCCTCAGAGAGTCCTTCTCTATGTGTGTCCTCCTTGGCCTCTTATAGGTCAGATAGTAAAATGCATAGAAAGGCTTCGAGGTCTAGTAAGTCTAGTGGCCCAGAAGGTCATGGTTTACAGACTTTGAAACCTCAGCAAAGAGGAGCTTTTGCAAATCAGTCATATTCCTAATCTCCTGAAAAAGGGTCTCATGGCTTGGCTCTTGAGAGGAGGTTGTTGAGAATGAAGGGATATTTGGAGGAAGTGATTTCAACTTTGCTTCATGCTAGGAAAGTTTCTACTTCTCTAGCATATGTTCAGCTTAGAAGGTGAGACTTTCAAGGCCACTCCTGCCTCTACTGGGATAGTTGTTTGCTTTGAGACGGCAAAGACCAGGGCATCCACTTTCGGGAAACACAGGCATTCTTTGACTGCCGGGTCCAGAGGGTACAAGGCCTCCAAGGCCTGACCTCCTTTAAAACTGGCTTCTGGGGCGTCCCACTTCAGGTCAATCAACTCCTGGATGGCTTCCAGCATTGGGAAATAGCAAGAAGCTTTCCGTAGAGATACCAGGATGGGATTCCTCTTTGGTTCCGACACAGGGTCCGTGCCAGAAACTCCCAGTCTTCAGGGTCTGGGAGACCAGGGCCGGCAATTCATCTCTGTGAAAAACTGTAGCATGGTCCGGAATGGCTCCAGGCCTAGAGGGATTTCCCCATCCTCCAATGAATCTGCATCCCCATCATCGTCCGTGGTGTCTGGATCCCTGTCAGGGATACTCTTGGTGAGGCAAGACATGTCCCGAGGCATGCTGATAGGGCTGGGAGGATGAGGCCTTCCCAGCTGGGGCTCAGACTGGGCAGGAGCAGCAGCTGACTGTGCCTGAACCAAGGCCTGAAGGCCCTGAAAGAATTCCACCCAAGAAAAGGTCATAGGTCCATACCCAACCCAGGAGGAACTGGAGTAGGGGCCGCTAAACTGTCCTCTTCTGGGGAGGACTCAGCCCCAGGATTGCTCAGATTCGGGGTACTAGCAGATAAGGTCGTAGCTGACCCTTCCTCCGACTGGGAGGGGCCGGGCTTGGAGAAGTTCTGAGAGTCCAGCCCTCCCTGGGCTTCCTCACAGGGCTGACACAGGAAGGATTCTAGGTCAGACTGTGCAGCCCTAATATGGCAGGCAGCACAAAGGGAGTATCGCCTGTGCTTCTTTGTTGTCGGAGCCATAGTTAACTGTAGCTTGTGCATTCAGCCGGTTAGCGCCTGAGCTTGAGCGTGCACAAATCTGCCCAGACGCTCGTAAGTATAAGCGTCTGGTTGTGCGCAAATGTATGCATGTACTTATGCGCGTGGTTATACACACAGGTGTGCGGGCTCTTGTGTGCACATTAGGTGCACAACAGGGCCGGCCCGCACGATGCTTACCGATGGTCAATTGGGGAAAATGGTGCCACACCAAACCGCGCACAAGATGGTGCCGCCACGGCCTGCCACGTGGAGTGCCCACCGAGTCTGAAACAGGGCCTAGTCCATCGGGAGGGCTGCTCAACCCGCTTGGAAACCCCCTTCCCTTGCCGTAAGGGATTGGGAACGTCAGGAGACCAGAGGAAAGACTTACCGAAGCCCTTCCATGTCTTTGAATCAGAGGAGTTCTTCTTTACTTACCTGGGCTTAGCGCTTACCGGCTGAGTACAGAGACGGTCTCTGGCTGTGGGGGGATAGGGCATAGGCCATCAGCGCCATGCTTGGCTTCCTGCACCCGCTGCCTTCAGCTGCTTCTGCAGCAAAGTCCATGCCGGAAACCGGCTACCGGACTAAGGCACACCTCTCAGGGATCTCAGAAATCACCTCGGGTATTCTCATCTGGGGGAGGGACCATTAGGTATCACCGCAGGAGAGCGGGGCTCGATCTTTCTCTAATTTAAAGGTTTAATTTAAAGGTAGAATTTCTAAAGAGTGCTGTGTTCCCAATAGGGAAGGCACAACCCACATCTGCTAGGAGACGGAGAGATACTGAATGGTTGAGGTCACTGCAGGGGTATATCTAGGGTGACATCAGCTTTGAAACCTGACTCTGTCTCCATCTGCTAGCAGAGGAACACATAGCCCATTGGTTCTGAGTCCATCTGGCTACATGCTAGGAAATCTCCAATTAATTCTCCTCTAAATTTGAAGCAATCCCCAGTAGGGAAATGCACGTCCACCATCTGCTGGAAACGGCGAATACTGGCAGGCAGATGTCACTGTAGAAGTATATATATACTGTGATGTCAGTTTGCTCCATCTCCTTCTGCTGGTAGTGGTGCATATCCCACTGGTTCTGGATTCATCTGTCTGGACACTAAGAAACATAGACTTTTTAAAGGGGCCCAAACTAAAATTTAAAAAAAAAAATACTTCCTTTGAAGTCTTCAATGCAGAGGCCAGAAAGGAATCCAAGGAAGAGAGAAGAGGATATGGAATGAGGGAGCCAGCACCACTGGCTATCAGACCCTCCTCAGAGAATGGCTACTCGCCTAAAAAAAGATCACTGACCCCCCCCCCCCACCCCTCAATCAGAGGGATGACAAAAAAAGGCCTAACAATGAAGGCTAGTGGGTGTGTGAGCCCTTTGTGCTGCAGTGTAGTTGATGCAGCCTCAAGAGCAAAACCACGAGGCTTATGCCAGCAGCTGATGAACCTGCCCTGTAGTGGGACAGGTTGGAGCTTCACCTATACCAGCTGTCTGCCCCGCAGATTGAGCCCTTGGGTTCCAGTGGTCGACAGGACTTAGTTGGGTCCCTAGGGCGGGGAAGAGAACTAGAGGCCAGAAGCACACCGGGATCAAGGCAGGCAGCAGACTCACAGTTTCAGGCCAAGGTTCAGGCAGACTCCTAGCAAGAATGGTCAGGTCCAGGCAAGGGGTCAGATCTAGGTGGCTGGCAATCATGGTGAAGTCCAGGCAAGAGGTCAAATACAGGAAGCAGGTAATTGTGGTCAGGTCCAAGTGGCAGGCAGTCATGCATAGGTCCAAGCAAGAAGTCAAGATTTAGAGAGTCAGGCCAAGTTTGGACAAGGACACACAGAAGGCAGTGGACATGGCAGACAGGACAAGGTGAAGCTGGATGAGGGGGGCTGGATGGTGCAAGGTTGGAGAAGACAAGACTGGACTCAGCAATGCAGGAGAACAGGAACCAGGATCATGTAAGCAACACATACTGCAAGGCAGGAGACCCGTTGTTTTGGCGAGGTAATGATGCAGGGCCTTTGCTTAAATAGCCTGGTTGAGCTGATGTCATCAGGAGGCACCACTCAGAGTTTCCTGCTGCAGGGCCTATATTATGTGCACATATGTGCACATGCGTGTGTGCTATAGGGAAGGCAGTGGCCTGGCACCATCAGCGACAGTGGCATTCTGCCACAGCAAGAAGTCTCCAGGAGAGTTGGTCAGCGGTGGGGGTAAGTGCGGCAGCTTGTGGGGCAGTTCTGTGAGCCACCAAATGTAGCAAACACCTCTGGGAGTAATTTTCATCCACATACCAGTCCAACAGAGAATATTGGAGACATAGAATACTGTGCAGGAGGCACTGTGGCTTAACTGCCAACAGTACAGTGAAACTTTTGTTATGTGTTTCCATCTGCTGGTAGGGGAGAAAAACCCATCCATTTGGACTGGTCAAGGGGACAACAAGGAGAGACAATTTGATGTTCAGTAAGGACATTTGAAGCAGGGAATGAGGAAAGAAGCTCAGGTAAGTCATTAAAAGGGGAGAAAATTACTGAATGGCTGAGAAACATGACATGCTTAGCCTGTAAATCTAGACCAAAAGGTACTGATTTAGTAATGGGATAGGGTCCCTGGCCAGCTGAAAGGGAAAATGGGATGTGGGGGGATGAGGTGGTAAATTGATAACGATACATACACAGCATGCCAGCATCAAGGGAATGCTCAGACTCACCATAGTTATGCAGTGTGACAGCAAC